>NW_027476822.1:0-134573 GCF_051020955.1 Megalopta genalis
GTTTACCTTCAAAACCATGCTTAACAAATGATTTCGCTTCAAATATTTGCGATATAAATGATATAGCTTCAAATGCAGGCGAAACAAACCTGTTAGCTTCTAATCCATGCGAAACTCATGATTTAGCTTCAAATCAATGCGATGTAGGAGGTTTACATTCAAATCCGTGCTTAACAAATAATTTAGCTTCAAACACTTGGGATATAAGTGATATAGCTTCAAATGCAGACGATCAAACGAGTTAGCTTCAAAATCCATGCGATAAACTTAATTTAGCTTCAAATCAATGCGAAGTAGAAGGATGAGCTTCAAATCCATGCAACACAAATGATTTAGCTTCAAATACTTGCGACATAAATGATATAGCTTCAAATGCAGGCGAAACAAACGAGTTAGCTTCTAATACATGCGAAACTCATGATTTAGCTTCAAATCAATGCGATGTAGAAGGTTCACCTTCAAATCCATGCGCAACAAATGATTTAGCTTCAAACAGTTGGGATATAAGTGATATAGCTTGAAATGCAGACGATCAAACGAGTTAGCTTCAAAATCCATGCGATAAACTTGATTTAGCTTCAAATCAATGCGAAGTAGAAGGCTTAGCTTCCAATCCATGCGAACCAAATGATTTAGGTCCAGATACTTGCGGTATAAGTGATACAGCTTCAAATGCAGACGAAACAAACGAGTTAGCTTCATATCTATGCGAAAACCATGATTTAGCTTCAAATCAATGCGATGTAGAAGGTTTACCTTCAAATCCATGCTTAACAAATGATTTAGCTTCGAATACTTGCGATATGAATGATATAGCTTCAAATGCAGGCGAAACAAACGTGTTAGCTTCTAATCCATGCGAAACTCATGATTTAGCTTCAAATCAATGCGATGTAGGAGGTTTACCTTCAAATCCATGCTTAACAAATAATTTAGCTTCAAACACTTGGGATATAAGTGATATAGCTTCAAATGCAGACGATCAAACGAGTTAGCTTCAAAATCCATGCGATAAACTTGATTTAGATTCAAATCAATGCAAAGTAGAAGGCTTAGCTTCAAATCCATGCGAAACAAATGATTTAGGTTCAGATACTTGCGGTATAAATGATACAGCTTCAAATGCAGACGAAACAAACGAGATAGCTTCATATCTATGCGAAACACATGATTTAGCTTCAAATCAATGCGATGTAGAAGGTATACCTTCAAATCCATGCTTAACAAATGATTTAGCTTCAAATACTTGCGATATAAATGATATAGCTTCAAATGCAGGCGAAACAAACGTGTTAGCTTCTAATCCATGCGAAACTCATGATTTAGCTTCAAATCAATGCGATGTAGAAGGTTTACCTTCAAATCCATGCTTAAAAAATGATTTAGCTTCAAACACTTGGGATATAAGTGATATGGCATCAAATGCAGACGATCAAACGAGTTAGATTCAAAATCCATGCGATAAACTTGATTTAGCTTCAAATCAATGCGAAGTAGAAGCATCAGCTTCAAATCCGTGGAACACAAATGATTTAGCTTCAAATACTTGCGATATAAATGATATAGCTTCAAATGCAGGCGAAACAAACTAGTTAGCTTCTAGTCCATGCGAAACTCATGATTTAGCTTCAAATCAATGCGATGTAGAAGGTTTACCTTCAAAACCATGCTTAACAAATGATTTCGCTTCAAATATTTGCGATATAAATGATATAGCTTCAAATGCAGGCGAAACAAACCTGTTAGCTTCTAATCCATGCGAAACTCATGATTTAGCTTCAAATCAATGCGATGTAGGAGGTTTACATTCAAATCCGTGCTTAACAAATAATTTAGCTTCAAACACTTGGGATATAAGTGATATAGCTTCAAATGCAGACGATCAAACGAGTTAGCTTCAAAATCCATGCGATAAACTTAATTTAGCTTCAAATCAATGCGAAGTAGAAGGATGAGCTTCAAATCCATGCAACACAAATGATTTAGCTTCAAATACTTGCGACATAAATGATATAGCTTCAAATGCAGGCGAAACAAACGAGTTAGCTTCTAATACATGCGAAACTCATGATTTAGCTTCAAATCAATGCGATGTAGAAGGTTCACCTTCAAATCCATGCGCAACAAATGATTTAGCTTCAAACAGTTGGGATATAAGTGATATAGCTTGAAATGCAGACGATCAAACGAGTTAGCTTCAAAATCCATGCGATAAACTTGATTTAGCTTCAAATCAATGCGAAGTAGAAGGCTTAGCTTCCAATCCATGCGAACCAAATGATTTAGGTCCAGATACTTGCGGTATAAGTGATACAGCTTCAAATGCAGACGAAACAAACGAGTTAGCTTCATATCTATGCGAAAACCATGATTTAGCTTCAAATCAATGCGATGTAGAAGGTTTACCTTCAAATCCATGCTTAACAAATGATTTAGCTTCGAATACTTGCGATATGAATGATATAGCTTCAAATGCAGGCGAAACAAACGTGTTAGCTTCTAATCCATGCGAAACTCATGATTTAGCTTCAAATCAATGCGATGTAGGAGGTTTACCTTCAAATCCATGCTTAACAAATAATTTAGCTTCAAACACTTGGGATATAAGTGATATAGCTTCAAATGCAGACGATCAAACGAGTTAGCTTCAAAATCCATGCGATAAACTTGATTTAGATTCAAATCAATGCAAAGTAGAAGGCTTAGCTTCAAATCCATGCGAAACAAATGATTTAGGTTCAGATACTTGCGGTATAAATGATACAGCTTCAAATGCAGACGAAACAAACGAGATAGCTTCATATCTATGCGAAACACATGATTTAGCTTCAAATCAATGCGATGTAGAAGGTATACCTTCAAATCCATGCTTAACAAATGATTTAGCTTCAAATACTTGCGATATAAATGATATAGCTTCAAATGCAGGCGAAACAAACGTGTTAGCTTCTAATCCATGCGAAACTCATGATTTAGCTTCAAATCAATGCGATGTAGAAGGTTTACCTTCAAATCCATGCTTAAAAAATGATTTAGCTTCAAACACTTGGGATATAAGTGATATGGCATCAAATGCAGACGATCAAACGAGTTAGATTCAAAATCCATGCGATAAACTTGATTTAGCTTCAAATCAATGCGAAGTAGAAGCATCAGCTTCAAATCCGTGGAACACAAATGATTTAGCTTCAAATACTTGCGATATAAATGATATAGCTTCAAATGCAGGCGAAACAAACTAGTTAGCTTCTAGTCCATGCGAAACTCATGATTTAGCTTCAAATCAATGCGATGTAGAAGGTTTACCTTCAAAACCATGCTTAACAAATGATTTCGCTTCAAATATTTGCGATATAAATGATATAGCTTCAAATGCAGGCGAAACAAACCTGTTAGCTTCTAATCCATGCGAAACTCATGATTTAGCTTCAAATCAATGCGATGTAGGAGGTTTACATTCAAATCCGTGCTTAACAAATAATTTAGCTTCAAACACTTGGGATATAAGTGATATAGCTTCAAATGCAGACGATCAAACGAGTTAGCTTCAAAATCCATGCGATAAACTTAATTTAGCTTCAAATCAATGCGAAGTAGAAGGATGAGCTTCAAATCCATGCAACACAAATGATTTAGCTTCAAATACTTGCGACATAAATGATATAGCTTCAAATGCAGGCGAAACAAACGAGTTAGCTTCTAATACATGCGAAACTCATGATTTAGCTTCAAATCAATGCGATGTAGAAGGTTCACCTTCAAATCCATGCGCAACAAATGATTTAGCTTCAAACAGTTGGGATATAAGTGATATAGCTTGAAATGCAGACGATCAAACGAGTTAGCTTCAAAATCCATGCGATAAACTTGATTTAGCTTCAAATCAATGCGAAGTAGAAGGCTTAGCTTCCAATCCATGCGAACCAAATGATTTAGGTCCAGATACTTGCGGTATAAGTGATACAGCTTCAAATGCAGACGAAACAAACGAGTTAGCTTCATATCTATGCGAAAACCATGATTTAGCTTCAAATCAATGCGATGTAGAAGGTTTACCTTCAAATCCATGCTTAACAAATGATTTAGCTTCGAATACTTGCGATATGAATGATATAGCTTCAAATGCAGGCGAAACAAACGTGTTAGCTTCTAATCCATGCGAAACTCATGATTTAGCTTCAAATCAATGCGATGTAGAAGGTTTACCTTCAAATCCATACTTAAAAAATGATTTAGCTTCAAACACTTGGGATATAAGTGATATGGCATCAAATGCAGACGATCAAACGAGTTAGCATCAAAATCCATGCGACAAACTTGATTTAGCTTCAAATCAATGCGAAGTAGAAGGCTTAGCTTCCAATCCATGCGAAACAAATGATTTAGGTCCAGATACTTGCGGTATAAGTGATACAGCTTCAAATGCAGACGCAACAAACGAGTTAGCTTCATATCTATGCGAAACCCATGATTTAGCTTCAAATCAATGCGATGTAGAAGGTTTACCTTCAAATCCATGCTTAACAAATGATTTAGCTTCAAACACTTGTGATATAAATGATATAGCTTCAAATGCAGGCGAAACAAACTAGTTAGCTTCTAATCCATGCGAAACTCATGATTTAGCTTCAAATCAATGCGATGTAGAAGGCTTACCTTCAAATCCATGCTTAACAAATGATTTCGCTTTAAATATTTGCGATATAAATGATATAGCTTCAAATGCAGGCGAAACAAACGTGTTAGCTTCTAATCCATGCGAAACTCATGATTTAGCTTCAAATCAATGCGATGTAGGAGGTTTACATTCAAATCCATGCTTAACAAATAATTTAGCTTCAAACACTTGGGATATAAGTGATATAGCTTCAAATGCAGACGATCAAACGAGTTAGCTTCAAAATCCATGCGATAAACTTGATTTAGCTTCAAATCAATGCGAAGTAGAAAGATTAGCTTCCAATCCATGCGAAACAAATGATTTAGGTCCAGATACTTGCGGTATAAATGTTACAGCTTCAAATGCAGACGAAACAAACGAGATAGCTTCATATCTATGCGAAACACATGATTTAGCTTCAAATCAATGCGATGTAGAAGGTATACCTTCAAATCCATGCTTAACAAATGATTTAGCTTCAAATACTTGCGATATAAATGATATAGCTTCAAATGTAGGCGAAACAAACGTGTTAGCTTCTAATCCATGCGAAACCCATGATTTAGCTTCAAATCAAAGCGATGTAGAAGGTTTACCTTCAAATCCATGCTTAAATAATGATTTAGCTTCAAACACTTGGGATATAAGTGATATGGCAACAAATGCAGACGATCAAACGAGTTAGATTCAAAATCCATGCGATAAACTTGATTTAGCTACAAATCAATGCGAAGTAGAAGGATTAGCTTCAAATCCGTGGAACACAAATGATTTAGCTTCAAATACTTGCGATATAAATGATATAGCTTCAAATGCAGGCGAAACAAACTAGTTAGCTTCTAATCCATGCGAAACTCATGATTTAGCTTCAAATCAATGCGATGTAGAAGGTTTACCATCAAATCCATGCTTAACAAATGATTTCGCTTCAAATATTTGCGATATAAATGATATAGCTTCAAATGCAGGCGAAACAAACGTGTTAGCTTCTGATCCATGCGAAACTCATGATTTAGCTTCAAATCAATGCGATGTAGGAGGTTTACCTTCAAATCCATGCTTAACAAATAATTTAGCTTCAAACAGTTGGGATATAAGTGATATAGCTTGAAATGCAGACGATCAAACGAGTTAGCTACATAATCCACGCGATAAATTTGATTTAGATTCAAATCAATGCGAAGTAGAAGGATGAGCTTCAAATCCATGCAACACAAATGATTTAGCTTCAAATCAATGCGATGTAGAAGGTTTACCTTCAAATCCATGCTTAACAAATGATTTAGCTTCAAATACTAGCGATATAAATGATTAGATTCAAATGCAGGCGAAACAAACGAGTTAGCTTCTAATCCATGCGAAACTCATGATTTAGCTTCAAATCAATGCGATGTAGAAGGTTTACCTTCAAATCCATGCTTAACAAATAATTTAGCTTCAAACACTTGGGATATAAGCGATATAGCTTCAAATGCATACGATCAAACGAGTTAGGTTCAAAATCCATGCGATAAACTTGATTTAGCTTCAAATCAATGCGAAGTAGAAGGATGAGCTTCAAATCCAAGCAACACAAATGATTTAGCTTTAAATACTTGCGATATAAATGATATAGCTTCAAATGCAGGAGAAACAAACGAGTTAGCTTCTAATCCATGCGAAACTCATGATTTAGCTTCAAATCAATGCGATGTAGAAGGTTCATCTTCAAATCCATGCGCAACAAATGATTTAGCTTCAAACACTTGGGATATAAGTGATATAGGTTCAAATGCAGACGAAACAAACGAGTTAGCTTAATATCCAAGCGAAACACCTGATTTAGCTTCAAATCAAAGCGATGTAGAAGATTTAGCTTCAAATCAATGCGATGTAGAAGGTTTAGATTCAAATCATTGCGATGTAGAAGGTTTAGCTTCAAATCAATGCGAAGTAGAAGGCTTAGCTTCAAATCCAAGCGGAACAAATGATTTAGCTGCAGATACTTGCGATGTAAGTGATATAGCTTCAAATACAGACGAAACAAACGAGTTAGCTTAATATCCAAGCGAAAAACATGATTTAGCTTCAAATCAATGCGATGTAGAAGGTTTAGCTTCAAATCAATGCGATGTAGAAGGTTTAGATTCAAATCACTGCGATGTAGAAGGTTTAGCTTCAAATCAATGCGATGTAGAAGGTTTAGCTTCAAATCCAAGCGACACAAATGATTTAGCTTCACATACTTGCGATATAAGTGATATAAGTTCAAATGCAGACGAAACAAACGAGTTAGCTTAATATCCAAGCGAAACACATGATTTAGCTTCAAATCAATGCGATGTAGAAGGTTTAGCTTCAAATCAATGCGATGTAGAAGGTTTAGATTCAAATCATTGCGATGTAGAAGGTTTAGCTGCAAATCAATGCGATGTAGAAGGTTTAGCTTCAAATCCAAGCGACACAAATGATTTAGCTTCGCATACTTGCCATATATGTGATATAGGTTCAAATGCATACGAAACAAACGAGTTAGCTTCAAATCCATGCGAAACACATGATTTAGCTACAAATCAATGCGATGTAGAAGGTCTAGTTTCAAATCCATACGAAACAAGTGATTTAGCTTCAGATACTAGCGATATAAGTGATATAGCTTCAAATCGAGACGAAAAAAACGAGATAGCTTAATATCCAAGCAAAACACACGATTTAGCTTCAAATCAGTGCGACGTAGAAGGTTTAGCTTCAAATCAATGCGATGTAGAAGGTTTAGCTTCAATTCCAAGCGACACAAATGATTTAGCTTCAGATACTTGCGATATAAGTGACATGGGTTCAAATGTAGACGAAACAAACGAGTTAGGTTCATATCCAAGCGAAACACATGATTCAGCTTCAAATCAATGCGAAGTAGAAGGCTTTGCTTTAAATCCATTCGGAACAAACGATTTAGTTTCAGATACTTGCGATATAAGTGATATAGGTTCAAATGCAGACGAAACAAACGAGTTCGCTTCATAACCAAGCGAAACACATGATTCAGCTGCAAATCAATGGGATGTAGAAGGTTTAGATTCATAACCATGCGAAACAAATGATTTAGCTTCAGATGCTTGCGATATAAGTGATATAGCTTCAAATGCAGACGAAACAAACGAGTTAGCTTAATATCCAAGCGATTCACATGATTTAGTTTCAAATCAGTGCGACGTAGAAGGTTTAGCTTCATATCAATGCGATGTAGAAGGTTTAGATTCAAATCATTGCGATGTAGAAGGTTTAGCTTCAATTCAATGCGATGTAGAAGGTTTAGCTACAAATCCAAGCGACACAAATGATTTAGCTTCAAACACTTGGGATATAAGTGATATAGCTTGAAATGCAGAAGATCAAACGAGTTAGCTTCAAAATCCATGCGATAAAATTGATTTAGCTTCAAATCAATGCGAAGTATAAGGCTTAGCTTCCAATCCATGCGAAACAAATGATTTAGGTTCAGATACTTGCGGTATAAGTGATACAGCTTCAAATGCAGACGAAACAAACGTGTTAGCTTCTAATCCATGAGAAACTCATGATTTAGCTTCAAATCAATGCGATTTAGAAGGTTTACCTTCAAATCCATGCTTAACAAATGATTTAGTTTCAAACACTTGGGATATAAGTGATATGGCTTCAAATGCAGACGATCAAACGAGTTAGCTTCAAAATCCATGCGATAAACTTGATTTTGCTTCAAATCAATGCGAAGTAGAAGGATTAGCTTCAAATCCGTGGAACACAAATGATTTAGCTTCAAATACTTGCGATATAAATGATACAGCTTCAAATGCAGGCGAAACAAACGTGTTAGCTTCTAATCCATGCGAAACTCATGATTTAGCTGCAAATCAATGCGATGTAGAAGGTTTACCTTCAAATCCATGCTTAACAAATGATTTAGCTTCAAACACTTGGGATATAAGTGATATAGCTTCAAATGCAGACGAAACAAACGAGTTAGCTTAATATCCAAGCGAAACACATGATTTAGCTTCAAATCAATGCGATGTAGAAGGTTTAGCTTCAAATCAATGCGATGTAGAAGGTTTAGATTCAAATCATTGCGATGTAGAAGGTTTAGCTGCAAATCAATGCGATGTAGAAGGTTTAGCTTCAAATCCAAGCGACACAAATGATTTAGCTTCGCATACTTGCCATATATGTGATATAGGTTCAAATGCATACGAAACAAACGAGTTAGCTTCAAATCCATGCGAAACACATGATTTAGCTACAAATCAATGCGATGTAGAAGGTCTAGTTTCAAATCCATACGAAACAAGTGATTTAGCTTCAGATACTAGCGATATAAGTGATATAGCTTCAAATCGAGACGAAAAAAACGAGATAGCTTAATATCCAAGCAAAACACACGATTTAGCTTCAAATCAGTGCGACGTAGAAGGTTTAGCTTCAAATCAATGCGATGTAGAAGGTTTAGCTTCAATTCCAAGCGACACAAATGATTTAGCTTCAGATACTTGCGATATAAGTGACATGGGTTCAAATGTAGACGAAACAAACGAGTTAGGTTCATATCCAAGCGAAACACATGATTCAGCTTCAAATCAATGCGAAGTAGAAGGCTTTGCTTTAAATCCATTCGGAACAAACGATTTAGCTTCAGATACTTGCGATATAAGTGATATAGGTTCAAATGCAGACGAAACAAACGAGTTCGCTTCATAACCAAGCGAAACACATGATTCAGCTGCAAATCAATGGGATGTAGAAGGTTTAGATTCATAACCATGCGAAACAAATGATTTAGCTTCAGATGCTTGCGATATAAGTGATATAGCTTCAAATGCAGACGAAACAAACGAGTTAGCTTAATATCCAAGCGATTCACATGATTTAGTTTCAAATCAGTGCGACGTAGAAGGTTTAGCTTCATATCAATGCGATGTAGAAGGTTTAGATTCAAATCATTGCGATGTAGAAGGTTTAGCTTCAATTCAATGCGATGTAGAAGGTTTAGCTACAAATCCAAGCGACACAAATGATTTAGCTTCAAACACTTGGGATATAAGTGATATAGCTTGAAATGCAGAAGATCAAACGAGTTAGCTTCAAAATCCATGCGATAAAATTGATTTAGCTTCAAATCAATGCGAAGTATAAGGCTTAGCTTCCAATCCATGCGAAACAAATGATTTAGGTTCAGATACTTGCGGTATAAGTGATACAGCTTCAAATGCAGACGAAACAAACGTGTTAGCTTCTAATCCATGAGAAACTCATGATTTAGCTTCAAATCAATGCGATTTAGAAGGTTTACCTTCAAATCCATGCTTAACAAATGATTTAGTTTCAAACACTTGGGATATAAGTGATATGGCTTCAAATGCAGACGATCAAACGAGTTAGCTTCAAAATCCATGCGATAAACTTGATTTTGCTTCAAATCAATGCGAAGTAGAAGGATTAGCTTCAAATCCGTGGAACACAAATGATTTAGCTTCAAATACTTGCGATATAAATGATACAGCTTCAAATGCAGGCGAAACAAACGTGTTAGCTTCTAATCCATGCGAAACTCATGATTTAGCTGCAAATCAATGCGATGTAGAAGGTTTACCTTCAAATCCATGCTTAACAAATGATTTAGCTTCAAACACTTGGGATATAAGTGATATAGCTTCAAATGCAGACGATCAAACGAGTTAGCTTCATAATCCACGCGATAAATTTGATTTAGCTTCAAATCAATGCGAAGTAGAAGGATGAGCTTCAAATCCATGCAATACAAATGATTTAGCTTCTAATACTTGCGATATAAATGATATAGCTTCAAATGCAGACGGTCAAACGAGTTAGCTTAATAATCCACGCGATAAATTGTATTCAGCTTCAAATCAATGCGAAGTAGAAGGCTTAGCTTCCAATCCATGCGAAACAAATGATTTAGGTTCAGATACTTGCGGTATAAGTGATACAGCTCCAAATGCAGACGAAACGAACGAGTTAGCTTCATATCTATGCGAAACTCATGATTTAGCTTCAAATCAATGCGATGTAGAAGGTTTACCTTCAAATCCATGCTTAACAAATGATTTAGCTTCAAATACTAGCGATATAAATGATTAGATTCAAATGCAGGCGAAACAAACGAGTTAGCTTCTAATCCATGCGAAACTCATGATTTAGCTTCAAATCAATGCGATGTAGAAGGTTTACCTTCAAATCCATGCTTAACAAATAATTTAGCTTCAAACACTTGGGATATAAGCGATATAGCTTCAAATGCATACGATCAAACGAGTTAGGTTCAAAATCCATGCGATAAACTTGATTTAGCTTCAAATCAATGCGAAGTAGAAGGATGAGCTTCAAATCCAAGCAACACAAATGATTTAGCTTTAAATACTTGCGATATAAATGATATAGCTTCAAATGCAGGCGAAACAAACGAGTTAGCTTCTAATCCATGCGAAACTCATGATTTAGCTTCAAATCAATGCGATGTAGAAGGTTCATCTTCAAATCCATGCGCAACAAATGATTTAGCTTCAAACACTTGGGATATAAGTGATATAGGTTCAAATGCAGACGAAACAAACGAGTTAGCTTAATATCCAAGCGAAACACCTGATTTAGCTTCAAATCAAAGCGATGTAGAAGATTTAGCTTCAAATCAATGCGATGTAGAAGGTTTAGATTCAAATCATTGCGATGTAGAAGGTTTAGCTTCAAATCAATGCGAAGTAGAAGGCTTAGCTTCAAATCCAAGCGGAACAAATGATTTAGCTGCAGATACTTGCGATGTAAGTGATATAGCTTCAAATGCAGACGAAACAAACGAGTTAGCTTAATATCCAAGCGAAAAACATGATTTAGTTTCAATCAATGCGATGTAGAAGGTTTAGCTTCAAATCAATGCGATGTAGAAGGTTTAGATTCAAATCACTGCGATGTAGAAGGTTTAGCTTCAAATCAATGCGATGTAGAAGGTTTAGCTTCAAATCCAAGCGACACAAATGATTTAGCTTCACATACTTGCGATATAAGTGATATAAGTTCAAATGCAGACGTAACAAACGAGTTAGCTTAATATCCAAGCGAAACACATGATTTAGCTTCAAATCAATGCGATGTAGAAGGTTTAGCTACAAATCAATGCGATGTAGAAGGTTTAGATTCAAATCATTGCGATGTAGAAGGTTTAGCTGCAAATCAATGCGATGTAGAAGGTTTAGCTTCAAATCCAAGCGACACAAATGATTTAGCTTCGCATACTTGCCATATATGTGATATAGGTTCAAATGCATACGAAACAAACGAGTTAGCTTCAAATCCATGCGAAACACATGATTTAGCTACAAATCAATGCGATGTAGAAGGTCTAGTTTCAAATCCATACGAAACAAGTGATTTAGCTTCAGATACTAGCGATATAAGTGATATAGCTTCAAATCCAGACGAAAAAAACGAGATAGCTTAATATCCAAGCAAAACACACGATTTAGCTTCAAATCAGTGCGACGTAGAAGGTTTAGCTTCAAATCAATGCGATGTAGAAGGTTTAGCTTCAATTCCAAGCGACACAAATGATTTAGCTTCAGATACTTGCGATATAAGTGACATGGGTTCAAATGTAGACGAAACAAACGAGTTAGGTTCATATCCAAGCGAAACACATGATTCAGCTTCAAATCAATGCGAAGTAGAAGGCTTTGCTTTAAATCCATTCGGAACAGACGATTTAGCTTCAGATACTTGCGATATAAGTGATATAGGTTCAAATGCAGATGAAACAAACGAGTTCGCTTCATAACCAAGCGAAACACATGATTCAGCTGCAAATCAATGGGATGTAGAAGGTTTAGATTCATAACCATACGAAACAAATGATTTAGCTTCAGATGCTAGCGATATAATTGATATAGGTTCAAATGCTGACGAAACAAACGAGCTAGCTTCAACTCCATGCGACACACATCACCTCGCTTCAAATCAATGCGGTGTAGAAGATTTAGCTTCAAATCAATGCGATGTAGAAGGTTTTGATTCAAATCAATGCGATGTAGAAAGTTTAGCTTCAAATCAATGCGATGTAGAAGGTTTATCTTCAAATCGAAGCGACACAAATGATTTAGCTTCACATACTTGCGATATAAGTGATATAGGTTCAAATGCAGCGGAAACAAACGAGCTAGCTTGAACTCCATGCGACACTCATGATTTTGCTTCAAATCAATTCGATGAAGAAGGTTTAGCTTCAAATCAATGCGATATAGAAGGTTTAGATTCAAATGAATGCGATGTAGAATGTTTAGCTACAAATCAATGCGATGTAGAAGGTTTAGCTTCAAATCCAAGCGACACAAATGATTTAGCTTCACATACTTGCGATATATGTGATATAGGTTCAAATGCATACGACAAATGGAAACGAGTTAGCTTCAAATCCATGCGAAACACATGATTTAGCTACAAATCAATGCGATGTAGAAGGTTTAGCTTCAAATCAATGCGATGTAGAAGGTTTAGCTTCAAATCAATGCGAATTAGAAGGCTTAGCTCCAAATCCATGCGATACAAATGACTCAGCTACATATACTTGCGATATAAGTGATATAGCATTAAATGCAGACGAAACAAACGAGTTATCTTCAAATCCATGCGAAACACATGATTTAGCTACAAATCAATGCGATCTAGAAGGTTTAGCTTCAAATCATTGCGAAGTAGAAGGTTTAGCTTTAAATCAATGCGATGTAGAAGGTTTAGCTTCAAATCCAAGCGACACAAATGATTTAGCTTCACATACTTGCGATATATGTGATATAGGTTCAAATGCATACGAAACAAACGAGTTAGCTTCAAATCCATGCGAAACACATGATTTAGTTACAAATCAATGCGATGTAGAAGGTTAAGCTTCAAATCAATGCGATGTAGAAGGTTTAGCTTCAATTCCAAACGACACAAATGATTTAGCTTCAGATACTTGCGATATAAGTGATATAGCTTCATATGCAGACGAAACAAACGAGATAGCTTAATATCCAAGCGAAAAACATGATTTAGCTTCAAATCAATGCGATGTAGAAGGTTTAGCTTCAAATCAATGCGATGTAGAAGGTTGAGCTTCAAATCCATGCGAAACAAATGATATAGATTCAAACACTTGCGATATAAGTGATATAGCTTCAAATGCAGACGAATCAAACGAGTTAGCTTCAAATCCATGCGAAACATATTATTTAGCATTAAATCAATGCGATGTCGAAGGTTTAGCTTCAAATCCATGCGAAACAAATGATTTAGCTTCTAACACTTGGGATATAAGTGATATAGCTTCAAATGCAGACGAAACAAACGAGTCAGTTTCAAACGCTAAACACATGATTAAGCTTCAAATCAATGCGATGCAGAAGGTTTAGCTTCAAATTCAAGCGAAACACATGATTTTGCTTCAAATCAATGCGATATAGAAGGTTTACCTTTAAATCCATGCTTAACAAATAATTTAGCTTCAAATACTAGCGATATAAATGATATAACTTCAAATGCAGGGGAAACAAACAACTTAGCTTCTAATCCATGCGAAACTCATGATTTAGCTTCAAATCAATGCGATGTAGAAGGTTTAGCTTCAAATCCCTGCGAAACAAATGATTTAACATCAAATACTTGCGATATCAGTGATATAGCTTCAAATGGAGGGAAAACAAATGAGTTAACTTCAAATCCATGCAAAACACATGATTAAGCTTCAAAACAATGCTATGTAGAAGGTTTAGCTTCAAATCCTAGCGAAACAGATGATTTAGCTTCAAATCAATGCGATGTAGTAGGTTTAGCTTCAAATCCATGCGGAACAAACGATTTAACATCAGATACTTGCGATATAAGTGATATAGCTTCAAATGGAGGGGAAACAAATGAGTTAGCTTCAAATCCATGCAAAACACATGATTAAGGTTCAAATCAATGATATGTAGAAGGTTTAGCTTCAAATCCAAGCGAAGCACATGATTTAGCTTCAAATCAATGCGATGTAGAAGGTTTAGCTTCAAATCCATGCGGAACAAATGATTTAACATCAGATGCTTGCGATATCAGTGATATAGCTTCAAATGGAGGGGAAACAAATGAGTTAGCATCAAATCCATGCAAAACACATGATTAAGCTTCAAATCAATGCTATGTAGAAGGTTTTGCTTCAAATCCAAGCGAAACACATGATTTAGCTTCAATTCAATGCGATGTAGAAGGTTTAGCTTCAAATCCATGCAAAACAAATGATTTAGCTTCAAACACTTGGGATATAAGTGATATAGCTTCAAATGGAGAAGCATCAAACGAGTTAGCTTCATATCCAAGCGAAACACATGATTTAGCTTGCAATCTATGCGATGTAGAAGGCTTAGCTTCAAATCCATGCGAAGCAAATGATTTAACATCAGATACATGCGATATAAGTGATATAGCTTCAAATGGAGGGGATACAAATGAGTTAGCTTCAAATCCAAGCAAAACACATGATTAAGATTCAAATCAATGCTATGTAGAAGGTTTAGTTTCAAATCCAAGCGAAACACATGATTTAGCTTCAAATCAATGCGATGTAGAAGGTTTAGCTTCAAATCCATGCGGAACAAATGATTTAGCTTCAGATACTTGCGATATAAGTGATATAGCTTCAAATGGAGTGCAAAGAAATGAGTCAGCTTCAAATCCATACAAAACACATGATTAAGCTCCAAATCAATGCTATGTAGAAGATTTAGCTTCAAATCCAAGCGAAACACATGATTTAGTTTCAAATCAATGCGATGTAGAAGGTTTAGCTTCAAATACATGCGGAACAAATGATTTAACATCAGATGCTTGCGATATCAGTGATATAGCTTCAAATGCAGGCGAATCAAACGAGTTAGATTCAAAATCCATGCGATAAACTTGATTTAGCTTCAAATCAATGCGAAGTAAAAGGATTAGCTTCAAATCCGTGGAACACAAATGATTTAGCTTCAAATACTTGCGATATAAATGATATAGCTTCAAATGCAGGCGAAACAAACTAGTTAGCTTCTAATCCATGCGAAACTCATGATTTAGCTTCAAATCAATGCGATGTAGAAGGTTTACCTTCAAATCCATGCTTAACAAATGATTTCGCTTCAAATATTTGCGATATAAATGATATGGCTTCAAATGCAGGCGAAACAAACGTGTTAGCTTCTGATCCATGCGAAACATATGATTAAGCTTTAAATCAATGCTATGTAGAAGGTTTAGCTACAAATCCATGCGGAACAAACGATTTAACATCAGATACTTGCGATATAAGTGATATAGCTTCAAATGGAGGGGAAACAAATGAGTTAGCTTGAAATCCATGCAAAACACATGATTAAGGTTCAAATAAATGCTATGTAGAAGGTTTAGCTTCAAATCCAAGCGAAACAGATGAGTTAGCTTTAATTCAATGCGATGTAGAAGGTTTAGCTTCAAATCCATGCAAAACAAATGATTTAGCTTTAAACACTTGGGATATAAGTAATATAGCTTCAAATGGAGAAGAATCAAACGAGTTAGCTTCATATCCAAGCGAAACACTTGATTAACCTTCCAATCTATGCGATGTAGAAGGTTTAGCTTCAAATCCATGCGGAATAAATGATTTAACATCTGATGCATGCGATATCAGTGATATAGCTTCAAATGGAGGGGAAACAAATGAGTTAGCATCAAATCCATGCGAAACACATGATTAAGCTTCAAATCAATGCTATGTAGAAGGTTTTGCTTCAAATCCAAGCGAAACAGATGATTTAGCTTCAATTCAATGCGATGTAGAAGGTTTGGCTTCAAATCCATGCAAAACAAATGATTTAGCTTTAAACACTTGGGATATAAGTGATATAGCTTCAAATGGAGAAGAATCAAACGAGTTAGCTTCATATCCAAGCGAAACACATGATTAAGCTTCCAATCTATGCGATGTAGAAGCCTTAGCTTTAAATCCATGCGAAGCAAATGATTTAACATCAGATACATGCGATACAAGTGACATAGCTTCAAATGGAGGGGATACAAATGAGTTAGATTCAAATGCATGCAAAACACATGATTAAGCTTCAAACCAATGCTATGTAGAAGGTTTAGCTTCAAATCCAAGCGAAACACATGATTTAGCTTCAAATCAATGCGATGTAGAAGGATTAGCTTCAAATCCATGCGAAGCAAATGATTGAGCTTCAAACACTTGGGATATAAGTGATATAGCTTCAACAGCATGCGAAACCAACGAGCTAGCTTCATATCCAAGCGAAACACATGATTTAACTTCAAATCAATGCGATGTAGAAGGTTTAGCTTCAAATCCCTGCGAAACAAATGATTTAAAATCAGATACTTGCGAAATAAGTGATATAGTTTCAAATGGAAGGGAAACAAATGAGTTAGCTCCAAATCCATGCAAAATACATGATTAGGTTTCAAATCAATGCTATGTAGAAGGTTTAGCTTCAAATCCAAGCGAAACACATGATTTAGCATCAAATCAATGCGATGTAGAAGGTTTAGCTTCAAATCCATGCGGAACAAATGATTTAACATCAGATGCTTGCGATATCAGTGATATAGCTTCAAATGTAGGGGAAACAAATGAGTTAGCATCAAATCCATGCAAAACACATGATTAAGCTTCAAATCAAGGGTATGTAGAAGGTTTTGCTTCAAATCCAAGCGAAACACATGATTTAGCTTCAAATCAATGCGATGTAGAAGGTTTAGCTTCAAATCCCTGCGAAACAAATGATTTAACATCAGATACTTGCGATATAAGTGATATAGTTTCAAATGGAAGGGAAACAAATGAGTTAGCTCCAAATCCATGCAAAATACATGAGTAGGTTTCAAATCAATGCTATGTAGAAGGTTTAGTTTCAAATCCAAGCGAAACACATGATTTAGCATCAAATCAATGCGATGTAGAAGGTTTAGCTTCAAATCCATGCGGAACAAATGATTTAACATCAGATGCTTGCGATATCAGTGATGTAGCTTCAAATGTAGGGGAAACAAATGAGTTAACTTGAAATCCATGCAAAACACATGATTAAGCTTCAAATCAATGCTATGTAGAAGGTTTGGCTTCAAATCCAAGCGAAAAAATTATTTTGCTTCAAACACTTGGGATATAAGTGATATAGCTTCAAATTCAGACGAATCAAACGAGTTAGCTCAAAAATCCATGCGAAGCAAATGATTTATCTTCAAATCAATGCGAAGTAGAAGGCTTAGTTGCAAATCCATGAGAAATAAATGATTTAGCTTCAGATACTTGCGATGTAAGTGATATAGTTTCAAATGCAGAGGAAACAAACAAGCTAGCTTCAACTCCACGCGACAATCATGATTTAGCTTCAAATCAATGCGATGTAGAAGGTTTTGCTTCAAATCAATGCGATGTAGAAGGTTTAGCTTCAAATCCAAGCGAAAAACATGATTTAGCTTCAAATCAATGTGATGTAGAAGGTTTAGCTTCAAATCCAAGCGAAAAACATGATTTAGCTTCAAATATATGCGATGTAGAAGGTTTAGCTTCAAATACATGCGGAACAAATGATTTAACATCAGATGCTTGCGATATCAGTGATATAGCTTCAAATGGAGGGGAAACAAATGAGTTAGCATCTAACCCATGCAAAACACATGATTAAGCTTCAAATCAAGGCTATGTAGAAGGTTTTGCTTCAAATCCAAGCGAAACACATGATTTGGCTTCAATTCAATGCGATGTAGAAGGCTTTGCTTTAAATCCATGCGAAGCAAATGATTTAACATCAGATACATGCGATACAAGTGATATAGCTTCAAATGGAGGGGATACAAATGAGTTAGATTCAAATGCACGCAAAACACATGATTAAGCTTCAAACCAATGCTATGTGGAAGGTTTAGCTTCAAATCCAAGAGAAACACATGATTTAGCTTCAAATCAATGCGATGTAGAAGGTTTTGCTTCAAATCCATGCAGAACAAATGATTTAACATCAGATACTTGCAATATAAGTGATATAGATTAAACTGCAGGCGAAATAAACGAGTTAGCTTCAAATCCATGCGAAACACTTGATAAAGTTTCAAATCAATGCGATGTAGAAGGATTAGCTTCAAATCCATGCGAAGCAAATGATTGAGCTTCAAACACTTGGGATATAAGTGATATAGCTTCAGCAGCATGCGAAACCAACGAGCTAGCTTCATATCCAAGCGAAACACATGATTTAACTTCAAATCAATGCGATGTAGAATGTTTAGCTTCAAATCCCTGCGAAACAAATGATTTAACAACAAATACTTGCGATATCAGTGATATAGCTTCAAATGGAGGGGAATCAAATGAGTTAACTTGAAATCCATGCAAAACACATGATTAAGCTTCAAATCAATGCTATGTAGAAGGTTTTGCTTCAAATCCTAGCGAAACACATGACTTAGCTTCAAATCAATGCGACGTAGTAGGTTTAGCTTCAAATCCATGCAAAACAAATGATTTAGCTTTAAATACTTGGGATATAAGTGATATAGCTTCAAATGGAGAAGAATCAAACGAGTTAGCTTCATATCCAAGCGAAACACATGATTAAGCTTCCAATCTATGCGATGTAGAAGGCTTAGCTTTAAATCCATGCGAAGCAAATGATTTAACATCAGATACATGCGATACAAGTGATATAGCTTCAAATGGAGGGGATACAAATGAGTTAGATTAAAATGCATGCAAAACACATGATTAAGCTTCAAACCAATGCTATGTAGAAGGTTTAGCTTCAAATCCAAGAGAAACACATGATTTAGCTTCAAATCAATGCGATGTAGAAGGTTTTGCTTCAAATCCATGCGGAACAAATGATTTAACATCAGATACTTGCAATATAGTGATATAGATTAAACTGCAGGCGATATAAACGAGTTAGCTTCAGATCCATGCGAAACACTTGATTTAGTTTCAAATCAATGCGATGTAGCAGGATTAGCTTCAAATCCATGCGAAGCAAATGATTGAGCTTCAAACACTTGGGATATAAGTGATATAGCTTCAGCAGCATGCGAAACCAACGAGCTAGCTTCATATCCAAGCGAAACACATGATTTAACTTCAAATCAATGCGATGTAGAATGTTTAGCTTCAAATCCCTGCGAAACAAATGACTTAACAACAAATACTTGCGATATCAGTGATATAGCTTCAAATGGAGGGGAAACAAATGAGTTAACTTCAAATCCATGCAAAACACATGATTAAGCTTCAAATCAATGCTATGTAGAAGGTTTTGCTTCAAATCCAAGCGAAACACATGATTTAGCTTCAATTCAATGCGATGTAGAAGGTTTAGCTTCAAATCCATGCAAAACAAATGATTTAGCTTTAAACACTTGGGATATAGGTGATATAGCTTCAACAGCATGCGTAACCAACGAGCTAGCTTCATATCCAAGCGAAACACATGATTTAGCTTCCAATCTATGCGATGTAGAAGGCTTAGCTTTAAATCCATGCGAAGCAAATGATTTAACATCAGATACATGCGATATAAGTGATATAGCTTGTAATGGAGGGGATACAAATGAGTTAGATTCAAAACCATGCGAAACACTTGATTTAGTTTCAAATCAATGCGATGTAGAAGGATTAGCTTCAAATCCATGCGAAGCAAATGATTGAGCTTCAAACACTTGGGATATAGGTGATATAGCTTCAACAGCATGCGAAACCAACGAGCTAGCTTCATATCCAAGCGAAACACATGATTTAACTTCAAATCAATGCGATGTAGAAGGTTGAGCTTCAAATCCCTGCGAAACAAATGATTTAACATCAAATACTTGCGATATCAGTGATATAGCTTCAAATGGAGGGGAAACAAATGAGTTAACTTCAAATCCATGCAAAATACATGATTAAGCTTCAAATCAATGCTATGTAGAAGGTTTAGCTTCAAATCCTAGCGAAACACATGATTTAGCTTGAAATCAATGCGATGTAGTAGGTTTAGCTTCAAATCCATGCGGAACAAATGATTTAACATCAGATACTTGTGATATACGTGATATAGTTTCAAATGGAGGGGAAACAAATGAGTTAGCTTCAAATCCATGCAAAACACATGATTAAGCTTCAAATCAATGCTATGTAGAAGGTTTAGCTTCAAATCCAAGCGAAATACATGATTTAGCTTCTAATCAATGCGATGTAGAAGGTTTAGCTTCAAATCCATGCGGAACAAAAGATTTAACATCAGATACTTGCGATATAAGTGATATAGATTAAATTGCAGGCGAAATAAACGAGTTAGCTTCAAATCCATGCGAAACACTTGATTTAGTTTCAAATCAATGCGATGAAGAAGGATTAGCCTCAAATCCATGCGAAGCAAATGATTGAGCTTCAAACACTTGGGATATAGGTGATATAGCTTCAACAGCTTGCGAAACCAACGAGTTAGCTTCATATCCAAGCGAAACACATGATTTAACTTCAAATCAATGCGATGTAGAAGGTTTAGCTTCAAATCCCTGCGAAACAAATGATTTAACATCAAATACTTGCGATATCAGTGATATAGCTTCAAATGGAGGGGAAACAAATGAGTTAACTTCAAATCCATGCAAAACACATGATTAAGCTTCAAATCAATGCTATGTAGAAGGTTTAGCTTCAAATCCTAGCGAAACACATGATTTAGCTTCAAATCAATGCGATGTAGAAGGTTTAGCTTCAAATCCATGCGGAACAAATGACTTAACATCAGATACTTGCGATATAAGTGATATAGTTTCAAATGGAGGGGAAACAAATGAGTTAGCTTCAAATCCATGCAAAACAGATGATTAAGCTTCAAATCAATGCTATGTAGAAGGTTTAGCTTCAAATCCAAGCGAAACACATGATTTAGCTTCAAATCAATGCGATGTGGAAGGTTTAGCTTCAAATCCATGCGGAACAAATGATTTAAGATCAGATACTTGCGATATAAGTGATATAGCTTCAAATGGAGGGGAAACAAATGAGTTAGCTTCAAATCCATGCAAAACACATGATTAAGCTTCAAATCAATGCTATGTAGAAGGTTTAGCTTCAAATCCTAGCGAAACACATGATTTAGCTTCAAATCAATGCGATGTAGAAGGGTTAGCTTCAAATCCATGCGGAACAAATGACTTAACATCAGATACTTGCGATATAAGTGATATAGTTTCAAATGGAGGGGAAACAAATGAGTTAGCTTCAAATCCATGCAAAACACATGATTAAGCTTCAAATCAATGCTATGTAGAAGGTTTAGCTTCAAATCCAAGCGAAACACATGATTTAGTTCCAAATCAATGCGATGTAGAAGGATTAGCTTCAAATCCATGCGAAACAAATGATTTAGCTTCAGATACTTGCGATATAAGTGATATAGGTTCAAATGCAGAGGAAACAAACGAGCTAGCTTCAACTCCACGCGACACATATGATTTAGCTTCAAATCAATGCGATGTAGAAGGTTTAGCTTCAAATCCCTGCGAAACAAATGATTTAACATCAGATACTTGCGATATAAATGATATAGATTCAAATGCAGGCGAATCAAACGAGTTAGCTTCAAAATCCATGCGAAACGAATGATTTGGCTACAAATCAATGCGAAGTAGAAGGCTTAGATTCAAATCCTTGTGAAACAAATGATTTAGCTTCAAATACTTGAGATATAACTGATATCGATTCAACTGCAGGCGAGACAAACGAGCTAGCTTCATCTCCATGCGAAACACATGATTTAGCTTCTAATCAATGCGATGTAGAAGGCTTAGCTTCAAATCCATGCGAGAAAAAAAATTTAGCTTCAGATACTAGCGATATAAGTGATTTAACTTCAAATGCTGACGAAATAAACGAGTTAGCTTCAAATCCATGCGAAACACATGATTTAGCTTCAAGTCAATGCGATGTAGAAGGATTAGCTTCAAATCCATGCGAAGCAAATGATTGAGCTTCAAACACTTGGGATATAAGTGATATAGCTTCAGCAGCATGCGAAACCAACGAGCTAGCTTCATATCCAAGCGAAACACATGATTTAACTTCAAATCAATGCGATGTAGAATGTTTAGCTTCAAATCCCTGCGAAACAAATGATTTAACAACAAATACTTTGCGATATCAGTGATGTAGCTTCAAATGGAGGGGAAACAAATGAGTTAACTTCAAATCCATGCAAAACACATAATTAAGCTTCAAATCAATGCTATGTAGAAGGTTTAGCTTCAAATCCTAGCGAAACACATGACTTAGCTTCAAATCAATGCGATGTAGAAGGTTTAGCTTCAAATCCCTGCGAAACAAATGATTTAACAACAAATACTTGCGATATCAGTGATATAGCTTCAAATGGAGGGGAAACAAATGAGTTAACTTCAAATCCATGCAAAACACATGATTAAGCTTCAAATCAATGCGATGTAGAAGGTTCACCTTCAAATCCATGCGCAACAAATGATTTAGCTTCAAACAGTTGGGATATAAGTGATATAGCTTGAAATGCAGACGATCAAACGAGTTAGCTTCAAAATCCATGCGATAAACATGATTTAGCTTCAAATCAATGCGAAGTAGAAGGCTTAGCTTCCAATCCATGCGATACAAATGATTTAGGTCCAGATACTTGCGGTATAAGTGATACAGCTTCAAATGCAGACGAAACAAACGAGTTAGCTTCATATCTATGCGAAACCCATGATTTAGCTTCAAATCAATGCGATGTAGAAGGTTTACCTTCAAATCCATGCTTAACAAATGATTTAGCTTCGAATACTTGCGATATGAATGATATAGCTTCAAATGCAGGCGAAACAAACGTGTTAGCTTCTAATCCATGCGAAACTCATGATTTAGCTTCAAATCAATGCGATGTAGAAGGTTTACCTTCAAATCTATGCTTAAAAAATGATTTAGCTTCAAACACTTGGGATATAAGTGATATGGCATCAAATGCAGACGATCAAACGAGTTAGCTTCAAAATCCATGCGATAAACTTGATTTAGCTTCAAATCAATGCGAAGTAGAAGGATGAGCTTCAAATCCATGCAACACAAATGATTTAGCTTCAAATACTTGCGATATAAATGATACAGCTTCAAATGCGGGCGAAACAATCGAGTTAGCTTCTAATCCATGCGAAACTCATGATTTAGCTTCAAATCAATGCGATGTAGAAGGTTGACCTTCAAATCCATGCGCAACAAATGATTTAGCTTCAAACACTTGTGATATATGTGATATAGCTTCAAATGCAGGCGAACAAACGAGTTAGCTTCAAAATCCATGCGATAAACTTGATTTAGCTTCAAATCAATGCGATGTGGAAGGTTTACCTTCAAATCCATGCTTAACAAATAATTTAGCTTCAAACACTTGGGATATAACTGATATAGCTTCAAATGCAGACGATCAAACGAGTTAGCTACATAATCCACGCGATAAATTTGATTTAGATTCAAATCAATGGGAAGTAGAAGGATGAGCTTCAAATCCATGCAACACAAATGATTTAGCTTCAAATACTAGCGATATAAATGATATAGCTTCAAATGCAGGCGAAACAAACGAGTTAGCTTCTAATCCATGCGAAACTCATGATTTAGCTTCAAATCAATGCGATGTAGAAGGTTCACCTTCAAATCCATGCGCAACAAATGATTAAGCTTCAAACACTTGGGATATAAGTGATATAGCTTGAAATGCAGACGATCAAACGAGTTAGCTTCAAAATCCATGCGATAAAATTGATTTAGCTTCAAATCAATGCGAAGTAGAAGGCTTAGCTTCCAATCCATGCGAAACAAATGATTTAGGTTCAGATACTTGCGGTATAAGTGATACAGCTTCAAATGCAGACGAAACAAACGAGTTAGCTTCATATCTATGCGAAACTCATGATTTAGCTTCAAATCAATGCGATATAGAAGGTTTACCTTCAAATCCATGCTTAACAAATGATTTAGCTTCAAACACTTGGGATATAAGTGATATAGCTTCAAATGCAGACGATCAAACGAGTTAGCTTCAAAATCCATGCGATAAACTTGATTTAGCTTCAAATAAATGCGACGTAGAAGGATTAGCTTCAAATCCGTGGAACACAAATGATTTAGCTTCAAATACTTGCGATATAAATGACACAGCTTCAAATGCAGGCGAAACAAACGTGTTAGCTTCTAATCCATGCGAAACTCATGATTTAGCTGCAAATCAATTCGATGTAGAAGGTTTACCTTCAAATCCATGCTTAACAAATGATTTAGCTTCAAACACTTGGGATATAAGTGATATAGCTTTAAATGCAGACGATCAAACGAGTTAGCTTCATGATCCACGCGATAAATTTGATTTAGCTTCAAATCAATGCGAAGTAGAAGGATGAGCTTCAAATCCATGCAATCCAAAGATTTAGCTTCTAATACTTGCGATATAAATGATATAGCTTCAAATGCTGGCGATCAAACGAGTTAGCTTCAAAATCTATGCGATAAACTTGATTTAGCTTCAAATCAATGCGATGTAGAAGGTTTACCTTCAAATCCATGCTTAAAAAATGATTTAGCTTCAAACACTTGGGATATAAGTGATATGGCATCAAATGCAGACGATCAAACGAGTTAGATTCAAAATCCATGCGATAAACTTGATTTAGCTTCAAATCAATGCGAAGTAGAAGGGTTAGCTTCAAATCCGTGGAACACAAATGATTTAGCTTGAAATACTTGCGATATAAATGATATAGCATCAAATGCAGGCGAAACAAACTAGTTAGCTTCTAATCCATGCGAAACTCATGATTTAGCTGCAAATCAATGCGATGTAGAAGGTTTACCTTCAAATCCATGCTTAACAAATGATTTAGCTTCAAACACTTGGGATATAAGTGATATAGATTTAAATGCAGACGATCAAACGAGTTAGCTTCATGATCCACGCGATAAATTTGATTTAGCTTCAAATCAATGCGAAGTAGAAGGATGAGCTTCAAATCCATGCAATCCAAAGATTTAGCTTCTAATACTTGCGATATAAATGATATAGCTTCAAATGCAGACGATCAAACGAGTTAGCTTCAAAATCCATGCGATAAACTTGATTTAGCTTCAAATCAATGCGATGTAGAAGGATTACCTTCAAATCAATGCTTAACAAATGATTTAGCTTCAAACACTTGGGATATAAGTGAAAAAGCTTCAAATGCAGACGATCAAACGAGTTAGCTTCAAAATCCATGCGATAAACTTGATTTAGCTTCAAATCAATGCAAAGTAGAAGGCTTAGCTTCAAATCCATGCGAAACAAATGATTTAGGTTCAGATACTTGCGGTATAAATGATACAGCTTCAAATGCAGACGAAACAAACGAGATAGCTTCATATCTATGCGAAACACATGATTTAGCTTCAAATCAATGCGATGTAGAAGGTATACCTTCAAATCCAAGCTTAACAAATGATTTAGCTTCACATACTTGCGATATAAATGATATAGCTTCAAATGCAGGCGAAACAAACGTGTTAGCTTCTGATCCATGCGAAACTCATGATTTAGCTTCAAATCAATGCGATGTGGAAGGTTTACCTTCAAATCCATGCTTAACAAATGATTTAGCTTCAAACACTTGGGATATAAGTGATATAGCTTTAAATGCAGACGATCAAACGAGTTAGCTTCATGATCCACGCGATAAATTTGATTTAGCTTCAAATCAATGCGAAGTAGAAGGATGAGCTTCAAATCCATGCAACACAAATGATTTAGCTTCAAATACTTGCGACATAAATGATATAGCTTCAAATGCAGGCGAAACAAACGAGTTAGCTTCTAATCCATGCGAAACTCATGATTTAGCTTCAAATCAATGCGATGTGGAAGGTTTACCTTCAAATCAATGCTTAACAAATGATTTAGCTTCAAACACTTGGGATATAAGTGAAAAAGCTTCAAATGCAGACGATCAAACGAGTTAGCTTCAAAATCCATGCGATAAACTTGATTTAGCTTCAAATCAATGCAAAGTAGAAGGCTTAGCTTCAAATCCATGCGAAACAAATGATTTAGGTTCAGATACTTGCGGTATAAATGATACAGCTTCAAATGCAGACGAAACAAACGAGATAGCTTCATATCTATGCGAAACACATGATTTAGCTTCAAATCAATGCGATGTAGAATGTATACCTTCAAATCCATGCTTAACAAATGATTTACCTTCAAATACTTGCGATATAAATGATATAGCTTCAAATGCAGGCGAAACAAACGTGTTAGCTTCTAATCCATGCGAAACTCATGATTTAGCTTCAAATCAATGCGATGTAGAAGGTTTACCTTCAAATCCATGCTTAAAAAATGATTTAGCTTCAAACACTTGGGATATAAGTGATATGGCAACAAATGCAGACGATCAAACGAGTTAGATTCAAAATCCATGCGATAAACTTGATTTAGCTTCAAAGCAATGCGAAGTAAAAGGATTAGCTTCAAATCCGTGGAACACAAATGATTTAGCTTCAAATACTTGCGATATAAATGATATAGCTTCAAATGCAGGCGAAACAAACGAGTTAGCTGCAAATCAATAGGGATCACAAGATTTAGCTTCAAATCAATGCGAAGTACAATGCTTAGCTTCAAATCCAAGCGGAACAAATGATTTAGCTTCAGATACTTGCGATATAAGTGATATAGCTTCAAATGCAGACGAAACAAACGAGTTAGCTTAATAACCAAGCAAAACACATGATTTAGCTTCAAATCAATGCGATGTAGAAGGTTTAGCTTCAACTCAATGCGATGTAGAAGGTTTAGCTTCAAATCAATGCGATGTAGAAGGTTTAGCTCCTAATCCATGCGAAACAAATGATATAGCTTCAATCACTTGGGATATAAGTGATATAGCTTCAAATGCAGACGAAACAATCGAGTTAGCTTCAAAATCCATGCGATACACTTGATTTAGCTTCAAATCAATGCGAAGTAGAAGGCTTAGCTTCAAATCCAATCGGAACAAATGATTTAGCTTCAGATACTAGCGATATAAGTGATATAGCTTCAAATGCAGACGAAACAAACGAGTTAGCTTAATATCCAAGCGAAACACATGATTTAGCTACAAATCAATGCGATGTAGAAGGTTTAGCTTCAACTCAATGCGATGTAGAAGGTTTAGATTCAAATCAATGCGATGTAGAATGTTTAGCTTCAAATCAATGCGATGTAGAAGGTTTAGCTTCAAATCCAAGCGACACAAATGATTTAGCTTCACATACTTGCGATATATGTGATATAGGTTCAAATGCATACGAAACAATCGAGTTAGCTTCAAATCCACGCGAAACACATGATATAGCTACAAATCAATGCGATGTAGAAGGTCTAGTTTCAAATCCATACGATACAAGTGATTTAGCTTCACATATTAGCGATATAAGTGATATAGCTTCAAATGCAGACGAAACAAACGAGATAGCTTAATATCCAAGCGAAACACATGATTTAGCTTCAAATCAATGCGATGTTGAAGGGTTAGCTTCATATCCATGCGAAACCAAAGATTTATCTTCAGATACTTGCGATATAAGTGATATAGCTTCAAATGCAGATGAAACAATATAGTTAGCTTCTAATCCACGCAAAACACATGATTTAGCTTCAGATACTTGCGATATAAGTGATATAGCTTCAAATGCAGACGACACAAACGAGTTAGCTTCAAATCCAAGCGAAACACATAATTTAGCTTCAAATGAATGAGATATAGATGGTTCAGCTTCAAATCCAAGCGACAAAAATGATTTAGCTTGAAATCAATGCGATGTAGGAGGTTTAGCTTCAAATCAATGCGAAACAAATGATTTAGCTTCAAACACTTGGAATATAAGTGATATAGCTTCAAATGCAGGCGAAACAAACGAGTTAGCTGCAAATCAATATGGATCACAAGATTTAGCTTCAAATCAATGCGAAGTACAAGGCTTAGCTTCAAATCCAAGCGGAACAAATGATTTAGCTTCAGATACTTGCGATATAAGTGATATAGCTTCAAATGCAGACGAAACAAACGAGTTAGCTTAATAACCAAGCAAAACACATGATTTAGCTTCAAATCAATTCGATGTAGAAGGTTTAGCTTCAACTCAATGCGATGTAGAAGGTTTAGCTTCAAATCAATGCGATGTAGAAGGTTTAGCTCCAAATCCATGCGAAACAAATGATATAGCTTCAATCACTTGGGATATAAGTGATATAGCTTCAAATGCAGACGAAACAATCGAGTTAGCTTCAAAATCCATGCGATACACTTGATTTAGCTTCAAATCAATGCGAAGTAGAAGGCTTAGCTTCAAATCCAATCGGAACAAATGATTTAGCTTCAGATACTAGCGATATAAGTGATATAGCTTCAAATGCAGACGAAACAAACGAGTTAGCTTAATATCCAAGCGAAACACATGATTTAGCTACAAATCAATGCGATGTAGAAGGTTTAGCTTCAACTCAATGCGATGTAGAAGGTTTAGATTCAAATCAATGCGATGTAGAATGTTTAGCTTCAAATCAATGCGATGTAGAAGGTTTAGCTTCAAATCCAAGCGACACAAATGATTTAGCTCCACATACTTGCGATATATGTGATATAGGTTCAAATGCATACGAAACAATCGAGTTAGCTTCAAATCCACGCGAAACACATGATATAGCTACAAATCAATGCGATGTAGAAGGTCTAGTTTCAAATCCATACGATACACGTGATTTAGCTTCACATATTAGCGATATAAGTGATATAGCTTCAAATGCAGACGAAACAAACGAGATAGCTTAATATCCAAGCGAAACACATGATTTAGCTTCAAATCAATGCGATGTTGAAGGGTTAGCTTCATATCCATGCGAAACCAAAGATTTATCTTCAGATACTTGCGATATAAGTGATATAGCTTCAACTGCAGATGAAACAAAATAGTTAGCTTCTAATCCTCGCAAAACACATGATTTAGCTTCAGATACTTGCGATATAAGTGATATAGCTTCAAATGCAGACGAAACAAACGAGTTAGCTTCAAATCCAAGCGAAACACATAATATAGCTTCAAATGAATGAGATATAGATGGTTCAGCTTCAAATCCAAGCGACAAAAATGATTTAGCTTGAAATCAATGCGATGTAGGAGGTTTAGCTTCAAATCAATGCGAAACAAATGATTTAGCTTCAAACACTTGGAATATAAGTGATATAGCTTCAAATGCAGGCGAAACAAACGAGTTAGCTGCAAATCAATATGGATCACAAGATTTAGCTTCAAATCAATGCGAAGTAGAAGGCTTAGCTTCAAATCCAAGCGGAACAAATGATTTAGCTTCAGATACTTGCGATATAAGTGATATAGCTTCAAATGCAGACGAAACAAACGAGTTAGTTTAATATCCAAGCGAAAAACGTGATTTATCAGCAAATCAATGCGATGTAGAAGGTTTAGCTTCAAATCCATGCGGAAGAAATGATTTAGCTTCAAATACTTGCGATGAAAGTGATATGGATTCAACTGCACGCCAAACAAACGAGTTGGTTTCAAATCCAAGCGAATTACATGATCTAGCTTCAAATCAATGCGATGTGGTAGGTTTAGCTTCAAATCAATGCGAAACAAATGATTTAGCTTCAAACACTTGGAATATAAGTGATATAGCTTCAAATGCAGGCGAAACAAACGAGTTAGCTGCAAATCAATATGGATCACAAGATTTAGCTTCAAATCAATGCGAAGTAGAAGGCTTAGCTTCAAATCCAAGCGGAACAAATGATTTAGCTTCAGATACTTGCGATATAAGTGATATAGCTTCAAATGCAGACGAAACAAACGAGTTAGCTTAATAACCAAGCAAAACACATGATTTAGCTTCAAATCAATGCGATGTAGAAGGTTTAGCTTCAACTCAATGCGATGTAGAAGGTTTAGCTTCAAATCCATTCGAAACAAGTGATTTAGCTTCAGATACTAGCGATATAAGTGATATAGCTTCAAATGCAGACGAAACAAACGAGTTAGCTTAATATCCAAGCGATTCACATGATTTAGCTTCAAATCAGTGCGACGTAGAAGGTTTAGCTTCAAATCCAAGCGAAACCAATGATTCAGCTTCAGATACTTGCGATATAAGTGATAGTGCTTCTAATGCAGACGAAATAATCGAGTTAGCTTCACATCCAAGCGAATCACATTATTTCGATTCAAATCAATGCGATGGAGAAGGTTTAGCTTCATATCCATGCGAAACAAATGTTGTAGCTTCAATCACTTGGGATATAAGTGATATAGCTTCAAATGCAGGCGAAACAAACGTGTTTGCTTCAAATCCATGCAAAACACATGATTGAGCTACACATTCATTGCGAAATACATGATTTTGATACAAATTCACACTGAGCACATGGTTTAATATCAAATTCATGCGAAAGACATGATTTAGCTTCAAATTCATGCGAAATACATGACCTGGCTCCAAATTCATGCGAAACAAATGGTTTAGCTTCAGATACTTGTGATATAAGTGATATAGATTCAACTGCAGGCGAATCAAACGAGTTAGCTTCACATCCAAGCGAATCACATGATTTAGATTCAAAACAATGCGATGTAGAAGGTTTAGCTTCAAATCAATGCGAAACAAATGATGTAGCTTCAATCACTTGGGATATAAGTGATATAGCTTCAAATGCAGACGAAACAATCGAGTTAGCTTCAAAATCCATGCGATACACTTGATTTAGCTTCAAATCAATGCGAAGTAGAAGGCTTAGCTTCAAATCCAATCGGAACAAATGATTTAGCTTCAGATACTAGCGATATAAGTGATATAGCTTCAAATGCAGACGAAACAAACGAGTTAGATTAATATCCAAGCGAAACACATGATTTAGCTACAAATCAATGCGATGTTGAAGGGTTAGCTTCATATCCATGCGAAACCAAAGATTTATCTTCAGATACTTGCGATATAAGTGATATAGCTTCAAATGCAGATGAAACAAAATAGTTAGCTTCTAATCCACGCAAAACACATGATTTAGCTTCAGATACTTGCGATATAAGTGATATAGCTTCAAATGCAGACGACACAAACGAGTTAGCTTCAAATCCAAGCGAAACACATAATTTAGCTTCAAATGAATGAGATATAGATGGTTCAGCTTCAAATCCAAGCGACAAAAATGATTTAGCTTGAAATCAATGCGATGTAGGAGGTTTAGCTTCAAATATATGCGAATTAAATGATTGAGCTTCAATCTCTTGGGATATAGGTGATATAGCTTCAACTGCATGCGAAACAAACTATTTAGCTTCAAATCCATGCAAAACACCTGATTTAGCAGCAAATCAATGCTATGTAGAAGGTTTAGCTTCAAATCCATGCGACACAAATGATTTGTCTTCAAATACTTGCGATGCAAGTGATATTACTTCAAATGCAGGTGAAACAAACCAGTTTACTATCAATTCCATGCGAAAGACATGATTTAGCTTAAAGTTTATGCGGAACACGCGGATTAGTTTCAAATACGTGCGAAACAAATGATTTAGCTTCGAGTAATTGCGATATAAATGATATAGCTTCAAATGCAGGCGAAACAAACAAGTTAACTTCTAATTGATGCGAGACTCATGATTTAGCTTCAAATAAATGCGAAGTAGAAGGTTTAGCTTCGAATCCATGCGAAACAAATGATTTAGGTCCAGATACTTACGATATAAGTGATATAGCTTCAAATGCAGACGACACAAACGAATTAGCTTCAAATCAAAGCTAATCACATGATTTTGGTCCAGATACTTACGATATAAGTGATATAACTTCAAATGCAGGAGAAACAAACGAGTTAGCTCCAAATCCATGCGAAACACATGATTTAGCTTCAAATCAATGCTATGTAGTAGGGTTTGCTTCAAATCCATGCGAAATAGAAGTTTTAGCTTCAAATCCAAGCGAAACACATGATTTAGCTTCAAATCAATGCGATGTAGAAGGTTTAGCTTCAAATCCATGCGAAACAAATTATTTAGCTTCAAATCAATGCGATGTATAAGGTTTAGCTTCAAATCCATGCGGAATCAATGATTTAGCTTCAAATAATCGCGATATAAGTGATATAGCTTCAAATGCAGACGAATCAAACGAGTTAGCTTCAAAATCCATGCGAAACAAATGATTTGGCTTCAAATCAATGCGAAGTAGAAGGTTTAGATTCAAATCCATGCGAAACAAATGATTTAGCTTCAAATACTTGCGATATAAGTGATATAGATTCAACTGCAGGCGAGACAAACGAGCTAGCATCATCTCCATGCGAAACACATGATTTAGCTTCTAATCAATGCGATGTAGAAGGCTTAGCATCAAATCCATGCGAAAAAAAAATTAAGCTTCAGATACTAGCTATATAAGTGATATAGCTTAAAATGCAGACGAAACAAACGAGTTAGCTTCAAATCCATGCGAAACACATGATGTAGCATCAAATCAATGCGATGTAGAAGGTTTTGCTTCAAATCCATGCGATACAAATGATTTAGCATCAGATACCTGTGATATAAGTGATATACCATCAAATGCAGGCGAAACAAACGAGTTAGCTTCAAATACATGCAAAACACATGCTTCAGCTTCAAATCAATGCCATGTAGAAGGTTTAGCTTCAAATCCATGCGAAACAAATTATTTAGCTTCAAACATTTGGGATATAAGTGATATAGCTTCAAATGCAGACGAATCAATCGAGTTAGCTCAAAAATCCATGCGAAACGAATGATTTATCTTAAAATCAATGCGAAGTAGAAGGCTTAGTTGCAAATACATGCGAAACAATTGATCTAGCTTCAGATACTTGCGATGTAAGTGATATAGTTTCAATTGCAGACGAAACAAACGAGCTAGCTTCAACTCCATGCGAAACACACGATTTAGCCTCAAATCAATGCGAGGTAGAAGGCTTAGCTTCAATCCATGAGAAACAAATGATTTAGATTCAAATACTCGTGATATAAGTGATATAGCTTCAAATGCAGACGAAACAAACGAGTTAGCTTCAAATAAATGCGAAACACATGATTTAGCTTCAAATCAATGCGATGTAGAAGGATTAGCCTCAAATCCATGCGAAACAAATTATTTAGCTTCAAACACTTGAGATATAAGTGATATAGCTTCAAATGCAGACGAATCAAACGAGTTAGGTCAAAAATCCATGCGAAACAAACGATTTATCTTCAAATCATTGCGAAATAGAAGGCTTAGCTTCAAATCCAAGCGAAACACATGATTTAGCTTCAAATCAATGAGATGCAGAAGGTTTAGCTTCAAATCCATGCGAAACAAATTATTTAGCTTCAAACACTTGGGATATAAGTGATATTGCTTCAAATGCAGACGATCAAACGAGTTAGCTTCAAAATCCATGCGATAAACTTGATTTAGCTTCAAATCAATGCGATGTAGAAGGATTAGCTTCAAATCCATGCGAAGCAAATGATTGAGCTTCAAACACTTGGGATATAAGTGATATAGCTTCAACAGCATGCGAAACCAACGAGCTAGCTTCATATCCAAGCGAAACACATGATTTAACTTCAAATCAATGCGATGTAGAAGGTTTAGCTTCAAATCCCTGCGAAACAAATGATTTAACATTAAATACTTGCGATATCAGTGATATAGCTTCAAATAGAGGGGAAACAAATTAGTTAACTTCAAATCCATGCAAAACACATGATTAAGCTTCAAATCAATGCTATGTAGAAGGTTTAGCTTCAGATCCTAGCGAAACACATGATTTAGCTTCAAATCAATGCGATCTAGAAGGTTTAGCTTCAAATCCATGCGGAACAAATGATTTAACATCAGATACTTGCGATATAAGTGATATAGCTTCAAATGAAGTGCAAACAAATGAGTCAGCTTCAAATCCATGCAAAACACATGATTAAGCTCCAAATCAATGCTATGTAGAAGATTTAGCTTCAAATCCAAGCGAAACACATGATTTAGCTTCAAATCAATGCGATGTAGAAGGTTTAGCTTCAAATACATGCGGAACAAATGATTTAACATCAGATGCTTGCGATATCAGCGATATAGCTTCAAATGCAGGCGAAACAAACGAGTTAGCTTCAATTCCATGCGAAACATATGATTTAGCTGCAAATCAATGCGATGTAGAAGGTTTAGCTTCAAATTCGTGCGAAACAAATGATTTAGCTTCAAACACTTGTGATATAAGTGATATAGCTTCAAATGGAGGGGAAACAAATGAGTTAACTTCAAATCCATGCAAAACACATGATTAAGCTTCAAATCAATGCTATGTAGAAGGTTTAGCTTCAAATCCTAGCGAAACAGACAATTTAGCTTCAAATCAATGCGATGTAGAAGGTTTAGCTTCAAATCCCTGCGAAACAAATGATTTAACATCAAATACAAGCGATATCAGTGATATAACTTTAAATGGAGGGGAAACAAATGAGTTAACTTCAAATCCATGCAAAACACATGATTTAGCTTCAAAACAATGCTATGTAGAAGGTATAGCTTCAAATCCTAGCGAAACAGATGATTTAGCTTCAAATCAATGCGATGTAGAAGGTTTAGCTTCAAATCCATGCGGAACAAACGATTTAACATCAGATACTTGGGATATAAGTGATATAGCTTCAAATGGAGAAGAATCAAACGAGTTAGCTTCATTTCCAAGCGAAACACATGATTTAGCTTGCAATCTATGCGATGTAGAAGGCTTAGCTTCAAATCCATGCGAAGCAAATGATTTAACATCAGATACATGCGATATAAGTGATATAGCTTCAAATGGAGGGGATACAAATGAGTTAGCTTCAAATCCAAGCAAAACACATGATTAAGATTCAAATCAATGCTATGTAGAAGGTTCAGTTTCAAATCCAAGCGAAACACATGATTTAGCTTCAAATCCATGCGGAACAAATGATTTAACATCAGATAGTTGCGATATAAGTGATATAGATTCAACTGCAGGCGAAATAAACGAGATCGCCTCAAATCCATGCGAAAGAAATGATTATTCTTCAATACTTGCGATACAGGTGATATAGCTTCAAATGCAGACGAAGAAAAACGAGTTAGCTTCAAAATCCATACCATACACATAATTTAGCTTCAAATCAATGCAAAATAGAAGGTTTATCTTCAAATCCATGCGAAACAAATGACTTAACATCAGATACTTGCGATATAAGTGACATAGCTTCAGATGGAGGGGAAACACATGAGTTAGCTTCAAATCCATGCAAAACACAAGATTAAGCTTCAAATCAATGCTATGTAGAAGGTTTAGCTTCAAATCCTAGCGAAACACATGATTTAGCTTCAAATCAATGCGATGTAGAAGGTTTAGCTTCAAATCCATGCGGAACAAATGATTTAACATCAGATACTTGCGATATAAGTAATATAGTTTCAAATGGAGGGGAAACAAATGAGTTAGCCTCAAATCCATGCAAAACACGTGATTAAGCTTCAAATCAATGCTATGTAGAAGGTTTAGCTTCAAATCCAAGCGAAACACATGATTTAGCTTCAAATCAATGCGATGTAGAAGGTTTAGCTTCAAATCCACGCGGAACAAACGATTTAACATCAGATACTTGCGATATAAGTGATATAGCTTCAAATGGAGGGGAAACAAATGAGTTAGCTTCAAATCCATGCAAAACACATGATTAAGGTTCAAATCAATGCTATGTAGAAGGTTTAGCTTCAAATCCAAGCGAAGCACATGATTTAGCTTCAAGACAATGCGATGTAGAAGGTTTAGCTTCAAATCCATGCGACACAAACGATTTAGCTTCAGATACTTGCGATATAAGTGATATAGCTTCAGATGGAGGGGAAACACATGAATTAGATTCAAATCCATGCAAAACACATGATTAACCTTCAAATTAATGCTATGTAGATGGTTTAGCTTCAAATCCAAGCGAAACACATGATTTAGCTTCAATTCAATGCGATGTAGAAGGTTTAGCTTCAAATCCATGCAAAACGAATGATTTAGCTTCAAACACTTGGGATATAAGTGATATAGCTTCAAATGGGGAAGAATCAAACGAGTTAGCTTCATATCCAAGCGAAACACATGATTTAGCTTCCAATCTATGCTATGTAGAAGGCTTAGCTTCAAATCCATGCGAAGCAAATGATTTAACATCAGATACATGCGATATAAGTGATATAGCTTCAAATGGAGGGGATACAAATGAGTTAGCTTCAAATCCATGCAAAACACATGATTAAGATTCAAATCAATGCTATGTGGAAGGTTTAGTTTCAAATCCAAGCGAAACACATGATTTAGCTTCAAATCCATGCGGAACAAATGATTTAACATCAGATAGTTGCGATATAAGTGATATAGATTCAACTGCAGGCGAAATAAACGAGTTAGCTTCATATCCAAGCGAAACACATGATTTAGCTTCAAATCAATGCGATGTAGAAGGTTTATCTTCAAATCCATGCGAAACAAATGATTTAACATCAGATACTTGCGATATAAGTGACATAGCTTCAGATGGAGGGGAAACACATGAGTTAGCTTCAAATCCATGCAAAACACATGATTAAGCTTCAAATCAATGCTGTGTAGAATGTTTAGTTTCAAATCCAAGCGAAACACATGATTTAGCTTCAATTCAATGCGATCTAGAAGGTTTAGCTTCAAATCCATGCGGAACAAGTGATTTAACATCAGATACTTGCGATATAAGTGATATAGCTTCAAATGGAGTGGAAACAAATGAGTCAGCTTCAAATCCATGCAACACACATGATTAAGCTTCAAATCAATGCTATGTAGAAGGTTTAGCTTCAAATCCATGCGAAACACATGATTTAGCTTCAAATCAATGCGATGTAGAAGGTTTAGCTTCAAATACATGCGGAACAAATGATTAAACATCAGATGCTTGCGATATCAGTGATATAGCTTCAAATGCAGGCGAAACAAACGAGTTAGCGTCAATTCCATGCGAAACATATGATTTAGCTGCAAATCAATGCGATGTAGAAGGTTTAGCTTCAAATTCGTGCGAAACAAATGATTTAGCTTCAAACACTTGTGATATAATTGATATAGCTTCAAATGCAGACGAAAAAAAACAAGTTAGCTTCAAAATCCATACGATGCACATGATTTAGCTTCAGAAACAATGCGAAGTAGAAGGTTTAGATTCAAATCCAAGCGAAACACATGATTTAGCTTCAAATCAATGCGATGTAGAAAGTTTAGCTTCAAATCCATGCGAAGCAAATGATTTAACATCAGAAACATGCACTATAAGTGATATAGCTTCAAATGGAGGGGATACAAATGAGTTAGCATCAAATCCATGCAAAACACATGATTAAGCTTCAAATCAATGCTATGTAGAAGGTTTTGCTTCAAATCCAAGCGAAACACATGATTTAGCTTCAATTCAATGCAATGTAGAAGGTTGAGCTTCAAATCCATGCAAAACGAATGATTTAGCTTCAAACACTTGGGATATAAGTGATATAGCTTCAAATGGAGAAGAATCAAACGAGTTAGCTTCATATCCAAGCGAAACACATGATTAAGCTTCCAATCTATGCGATGTAGAAGCCTTAGCTTTAAATCCATGCGAAGCAAATGATTTAACATCAGATACATGCGATACAAGTGATATAGCTTCAAATGGAGGGGATACAAATGAGTTAGATTCAAATGCATGCTAAACACATGATTAACCTTCAAACCAATGCTATGTAGAAGGTTTAGCTTCAAATCCAAGCGAAACACATGATTTAGCTTCAAATCAATGCGATGTAGAAGGATTAGCTTCAAATCCATGCGAAGCAAATGATTCAGCTTCAAACACTTGGGATATAAGTGATATAGCTTCAACAGCATGCGAAACCAACGAGCAAGCTTCATATCCAAGCGAAACACATGATTTAACTTCAAATCAATGCGATGTAGAAGGTTTAGCTTCAAATCCCTGCGAAACAAATGATTTAACATCAGATACTTGCGATATAAGTGATATAGTTTCAAATGGAAGGGAAACAAATGAGTTAGCTCCAAATCCATGCAAAATACATGATTAGGTTTCAAATCAATGCTATGTAGAAGGTTTAGCTTGAAATCCAAGCGAAACACATGATTTAGCATCAAATCAATGCGATGTAGAAGGTTTAGCTTCAAATCCATGCGGAACAAATGATTTAACATCAGATGCTTGCGATATCAGTGATATAGCTTCAAATGTAGGGGAAACAAATGAGTTAGCATCAAATCCATGCAAAACACATGATTAAGCTTCAAATCAAGGGTATGTAGAAGGTTTTGCTTCAAATCCAAGCGAAACACATGATTTAGCTTCAATTCAAGGCGATGTAGAAGGTTTAGCTTCAAATCCAAGCGAAACACATGATTTAGCATCAAATCAATGCGATGTACAAGGTTTAGCTTCAAATCCATGCGGAACAAATGATTTAACATCAGATACATGCGATATAAGTGATGTAGCTTCAAATGGAGGGGATACAAATGAGTTAGCTTCAAATCCATGCAAAACACATGATTAAGATTCAAATCAATGCTATGTAGAAGGTTTAGTTTCAAATCCAAGCGAAACACATGATTTAGCTTCAAATCCATGCGGAACAAATGATTTAACATCAGATAGTTGCGATATAAGTGATATAGTTTCAAATGGAGGGGAAACACATGAGTTAGCTTCAAATACATGCAAAATACATGATTAAGCTTCAAATCAATGCTATGTAGAAGGTTTAGCTTCAAATCCTAGCGAAACACATGACTTAGCTTCAAATCAATGCGATGTAGAAGGTTTAGCTTCAAATCCATGCGGTACAAATAATTTAACATCAGATACTTGCAATATAAGTGATATAGTTTCAAATGGAGGGGAAACAAATGAGTTAGCTTCAAATCCATGCAAAACACATGACTAAGCTTCAAATCAATGCTATGTAGAAGGTTTAGCTTCAAATCCACGCGAAACACCTGATTTTTGTTTCAAATCAATGCGATGTAGAAGGATTAGCTTCAAATCCATGCGAAGCAAATGATTGAGCTTCAAACACTTGGGATATAGGTGATATAGCTTCAACAGCATGCGAAACCAACGAGTTAGCTTCATATCCAAGCGAAACACATGATTTAGCTTCAAATCAATGCGATGTAGAAGGTTTAGCTTCAAATCCATGCGGAACAAATGATTTAACATCAGATACTTGCGATATAAGTGATATAGTTTCAAATGGAAGGGAAACAAATGAGTTAGCTTCAAATCCATGCAAAATACATGATTAGGTTTCAAATCAATGCTATGTAGAAGGTTTAGCTTCAAATCCAAGCGAAACACATGATTTAGCTTCAAATCAATGCGATGTAGAAGGTTTAGCTTCAAATCCATGCGGAACAAATGATTTTACATCAGATACTTGCGATATAAGTGATATAGCTTCAAATGGAGGGGAAACGAATGAGTTAGCATCAAATCCATGCAAAACACATGATTAAGCTTCAAATCAAGGATATGTAGAAGGTTTTGCTTCAAATCCAAGCGAAACACATGATTTAGCTTCAATTCAATGCGATGTAGAAGGTTTAGCTTCAAATCCATGCAAAACGAATGATTTAGCTTCAAACACTTGGGATATAAGTGATATAGCTTCAAATGGAGAAGAATCAAACGAGTTAGCTTCATATCCAAGCGACACACATGATTTAGCTTCCAATCTATGCGATGTAGAAGGCTTAGCTTCAAATCCATGCGAAGCAAATGATTTAACATCAGATACATGCTATATAAGTGATATAGCTTCAAATGGTGGGGATACAAATGAGTTAGCTTCAAATCCATGCAAAACACACGATTAAGATTCAAATCAATGCTATGTAGAAGGTTTAGTTTCAAATCCAAGCGAAACACATGATTTAGCTTCAAATCCATGCGGAACAAATGATTTAACATCAGATAGTTGCGATATAAGTGATATAGATTCAACTCCAGGCGAAATAAACGAGATCGCCTCAAATCCATGCGAAAAAAATGATTATTCTTCAATACTTGCGATACAGGTGATATAGCATCAAATGCAGGCAAAACATACGAGTTAGTTTCAATTCCATGAGAAACACATGATTTAGCTTAAAATTCATGCGCAACACATGGATTAGCTTCAAATTCGTGCGAAACAAATGATTTAGCTTCAAACACTTGGGATGTAAATGATATAGCTTCAAATGCAGACGAAGAAAAACGAGTTAGCTTCAAAATCCATACGATACACATAATTCAGCTTCAAATCAATGCGAAATAGAAGGTTTATCTTCAAATCCATGCGAAACAAATGATTTAACATCAGATACTTGCGATATAAGTGACATAGCTTCAGATGGAGGGGAAACACATGAGTTAGCTTCAAATCCATGCAAAACACATGATTAAGCTTCAAATCAATGCTGTGTAGAATGTTTAGTTTGAAATCCAAGCGAAACACATGATTTAGCTTCAATTCAATGCGATGTAGAAGGTTTGGCTTCAAATCCATGCAAAACAAATGATTTAGCTTTAAACACTTGGGATATAAGTGATATAGCTTCAAATGGAGAAGAATCAAACGAGTTAGCTTCATATCAAAGCGAAACACATGATTAAGCTTCCAATCTATGCGATGTAGAAGCCTTAGCTTTAAATCCATGCGAACCAAATGATTTAACATCAGATACATGCGATACAAGTGATATAGCTTCAAATGGAGAGGATACAAATGAGTTAGATTCAAATGCATGCAAAACACATGATTAAGCTGCAAACCAATGCTATGTAGAAGGTTTAGCTTCAAATCCAAGCGAAACACATGATTTAGCTTCAAATCAATGCGATGTAGAATGTTTACCTTCAAATCCATGCTTAAAAAATGATTTAGCTTCTAACACTTGGGATATAAGTGATATGGCTTCAAATGCAGACGATCAAACGAGTTAGCTTCAAAATCCATGCGATAAACTTGATTTAGCTTCAAATCAATGCGAAGTAGAAGGATTAGCTTCAAATCCGTGAAACACAAATGATTTAGCTTCAAATACTTGCGATATAAATGATATAGCTTCAAATGCAGGCGAAACAAACGAGTTAGCTTCTAATCCATGCGAAACTCATGATTTAGCTTCAAATCAATGCGATGTAGAAGGTTTACCTTCAAATCCATGCTTAACAAATGATTTCGCTTCAAATACTTGCGATATAAATGATATAGCTTCAAATGCAGGCGAAACAAACGTGTTAGCTGCTAATCCATGCGAAACTCATGATTTAGCTTCAAATCAATGCGATGTAGAAGGTTTACCTTCAAATCCATGCTTGACAAATGATTTAGCTTCAAACACTTGGGATATAAGTGATATGGCTTCAAATGCAGACGATCAAACGAGTTAGCTTCAAAATTCATGCGATAAACTTGATTTAGCTTCAAATCAATGCGAAGTAGAAGGATTGGTTTAAAATCCATGCAACACAAATGATTTAGCTTCAAATACTTGCGATATAAATGATATAGCTTCAAATGCAGGCGAAACAAACGAGTTAGCTTCTAATCCATGCGAAACTCATGATTTAGCTTCAAATCAATGCGATGTAGAAGGTTTACCTTCAAATCCATGCTTAAAAAATGATTTAGCTTCAAACACTTGGGATATAATTGATATGTCATCAAATGCAGACGATAAAACGAGTTAGCTTCAAAATCCATGCGATAAACTTGATTTAGCTTCAAATCAATGCGAAGTAGAAGGATTAGCTTCAAATCCGTGAAACACAAATGATTTAGCTTCAAATACTTGCGATATAAATGATATAGCTTCAAATGCAGGCGAAACAAACGAGTTAGCTTCTAATCCATGCGAAACTCATGATTTAGCTTCAAATCAATGCGATGTAGAAGGTTTACCTTCAAATCCATGCTTAAAAAATGATTTAGCTTCAAACACTTGGGATATAAGTGATATGTCATCAAATGCAGACGATCAAACGAGTTAGCTTCAAAATCCATGCGATAAACTTGATTTAGCTTCAAATCAATGCGAAGTAGAAGGATTAGCTTCAAATCCGTGAAACACAAATGATTTAGCTTCAAATAATTGCGATATAAATGATATAGCTTCAAATGCAGGCGAAACAAACGTGTTAGCTTCTAATCCATGCGAAACTCATGATTTAGCTTCAAATCAATGCGATGTAGAAGGTTTACCTTCAAATCCATGCTTAAAAAATGATTTAGCTTCAAACACTTGGGATATAAGTGATATGGCATCAAATGCAGGCGAAACAAACGAGTTAGCTTCTAATCCATGCGAAACTCATGATTTAGCTTCAAATCAATGCGATGTAGAAGGTTTACCTTCAAATCCATGCTTAACAAATGATTTCGCTACAAATACTTGCGATATAAATGATATAGCTTCAAATGCAGGCGAAACAAACGTGTTAGCTTCTAATCCATGCCAAACTCATGATGTAGCTTCAAATCAATGCTATGTAGAACATTTACCTCCAAATCCATGCTTAACAAATAATTTAGCTTCAAACACTTGGGATATAAGTGATATAGCTTCAAAGGCAGACGATCAAACGAGTTAGCTTCAAAATTCATGCGATAAACTTGATTTAGGGGTCAAATCAATGCGAAGTAGAAGGATTGGCTTAAAATCCATGCAACACAAATGATTTAGCTTCAAATACTTGCGATATAAATGATATAGCTTCAAATGCAGGCGAAACAAACGTGTTAGCTTCTAATCCATGCGAAACTCATGATTTAGCTTCAAATCAATGCGATGTAGAAGGTTTACCTTCAAATCCATGCAACACAAATGATTTCGCTTCAAATACTTGCGATATAAATGATATAGCTTCAAATGCAGGCGAAACAAACGTGTTAGCTTCTAATCCATGCGAAACTCATGATTCAGCTTCAAATCAATGCGATGTAGGAGGTTTACCTTCAAATCCATGCTTAGCAAATAATTTAGCTTCAAGCACTTGTGATATAAGTGATATGGCTTCAAATGCAGACGATCAAACGAGTTAGTTTCAAAATCCATGCGATAAACTTGATTTAGCTTCAAATCAATGCGATGTAGAAGGTTTTCCTTCAAATCCATGCTTAAAAAATGATTTAGCTTCAAACACTTGGGATATAAGTGATATGGCTTCAAATGCAGACGATCAAACGAGTTAGCTTCAAAATCCATGCGATAAACTTGATTTAGCTTCAAATCAATGCGATGTAGAAGGTTTACCTTCAAATCCATGCTTAACAAATGATTTAGCTTCAAATACTTGCGATATAAATGATATAGCTTCAAATGCAGGCGAAACAAACGAGTTAGCTTCTAATCCATGCGAAACTCATGATTTAGCTTCAAATCCACGCGATGTAGAAGGTTTACCTTCAAATCCATGCTTAACAAATGATTTAGCTTCAAACACTTGGGATATAAGTGATATAGCTTCAAAGGCAGACGATCAAACGAGTTAGCTTCAAAATTCATGCGATAAACTTGATTTAGCTTCAAATCAATGCGAAGTAGAAGGATTGGTTTAAAATCCATGCAACACAAATGATTTAGCTTCAAATACTTGCGATATAAATGATATAGCTTCAAATGCAGGCGAAACAAACGAGTTAGCTTCTAATCCATGCGAAACTCATGATTTAGCTTCAAATCAATGCGATGTAGAAGGTTTAAATTCAAATCCATGCTTAACAAATGATTTCGCTTCAAATACTTGCGATATAAATGATATAGCTTCAAATGCAGGCGAAACAAACGAGTTAGCTTCTAATCCATGCGAAACTCATGATTTGCTTCAAATCAATGCGATGTAGAAGGTTTAACTTCAAATCCATGCTTAAAAAATGATTTAGCTTCAAGCACTTGTGATATAAGTGATATGACTTCAAATGCAGACGATCAAACGAGTTAGTTTCAAAATCCATGCGATAAACTTGATTTAGCTTCAAATCAATGCGATGTAGAAGGTTTACCTTCAAATCCATGCTTAAAAAATGATTTAGCTTCAAACACTTGGGATATAAGTGATATGGCTTCAAATGCAGACGATCAAACGAGTTAGCTTCAAAATCCATGCGATAAACTTGATTTAGCTTCAAATCAATGCGAAGTAGAAGGATTAGCTTCAAATCCGTGAAACACAAATGATTTAGCTTCAAATACTTGCGATATAAATGATATAGCTTCAAATGCAGGCGAAACAAACGAGTTAGCTTCTAATCCATGCGAAACTCATGATTTAGCTTCAAATCAATGCGATGTAGAAGGTTTACCTTCAAATCCATGCTTAAAAAATGATTTAGCTTCAAACACTTGGGATATAAGTGATATGTCATCAAATGCAGACGATCAAACGAGTTAGCTTCAAAATCCATGCGATAAACATGATTCAGCTTCAAATCAATGCGAAGTAGAAGGATTAGCTTCAAATCCGTGAAACACAAATGACTTAGCTTCGAAAACTTGCGATATAAATGATATAGCTTCAAATGCAGGCGAAACAAACGAGTTAGCTTCTAATCCATGCGAAACTCTTGATTTAGCTTCAAATCAATGCGATGTAGAAGGTTTACCTTCAAATCCATGCTTAACAAATGATTTAGCTTCAAACACTTCTGATATAAGTGACATAGCTTCAAATGCAGACGATCAAACGAGTTAGCTTCATAATCCACGCGATAAATTTGATTTAGCTTCAAATCAATGCGAAGTAGAAGGATGAGCTTCAAATCCATGCAACACAAATGATTTAGCTTCAAATACTAGCGATATAAATGATATAGCTTCAAATGCAGGCAAAACAAACGTGATAGCTTCTAATCCATGCGAAACTCATGATTTAGCTTCAAATCAATGCGATGTAGAAGGTTTAACTTCAAATCCATGCTTAAAAAATGATTTAGCTTCAAGCACTTGGGATATAATTGATATGGCTTCAAATGCAGTCGATCAAACGAGTTAGCTTCAAAATCCATGCGATAAACTTGATTTAGCTTCAAATCAATGCGATGTAGAAGGTTTACCTTCAAATCCATGCTTAACAAATAATTTAGCTTCAAACACTTGGGATATAAGTGATATAGCTTCAAATGCAGACGATCAAACGAGTTAGCTTCAAGTCCACGCGAAACAAGTGATTTAGCTTCAGACACTAGCGATATAAGTGATATAGCTTCAAATGCAGAAGAAACAAACGAGTTATCTTCAAATCCATGCCATGCACTTGATTTAGCTGAAAATGAATGAGATGTAGAAGGTTTAGCTTCAAATCTATGCGAAACAAATGATTTAGCATCAGATACTTGCGATATGAGTGATATAGCTTCAAATGCAGGCGAAACAAACGAGTTAGCTTCTAATCCATGCGAAACTCATGATTTAGCTTCAAATCAATGTGATGTAGAAGGTTTACATTCAAATCCATGCTTAACAAATAATTTAGCATCAAACACTTGGGATATAAGTGATATAGCTTCAAATGCAGACGATCAAACGAATTAGCTTCAAAATCCATGCGATAAACTTGATTTAGCTTCAAATCAATGCGAAGTAGAAGGATTAGCTTCAAATCAATGCGAAGTAGAAGGGTTAGCTTCAAATCCGTGCAACACAAATGATGTAGCTTCAAATACTTGCGATATAAATCATATAGCTTCAAATGCAGGCGAAACAAACGAGTTAGCTTCTAATCCATGCGAAACTCTTGATTTAGCTTCAAATCAATGCGATGTAGAAGGTTTACCTTCAAATCCATGCTTAACAAATGATTTAGCTTCAAACACTTCTGATATAAGTGACATAGCTTCAAATGCAGACGATCAAACGAGTTAGCTTCATAATCCACGCGATAAATTTGATTTAGCTTCAAATCAATGCGAAGTAGAAGGATGAGCTTCAAATCCATGCAACACAAATGATTTAGCTTCAAATACTAGCGATATAAATGATATTGCTTCAAATGCAGGCAAAACAAACGTGTTAGCTTCTAATCCATGCGAAACTCATGATTTAGCTTCAAATCAATGCGATGTAGAAGGTTTACCTTCAAATCCATGCTTAACAAATGATTTAGCTTCAAATACAAGGGATATAAATGATATAGCTTCAAATGCAGAAGAAACAAACGTGTTAGCTTCTAATCCATGCGAAACTCATGATTTAGCTTCAAATCAATGCGATGTAGAAGGTTTACCTTCAAATCCATGCACAACAAACGATTTAGCTTCAGACACTTGGGATATAAGTGATATAGCTTCAAATGCAGACGATCAAACGAGTTAGCTTCAAGTCCACGCGAAACAAGTGATTTAGCTTCAGACACTTGCGATATAAGTGATATAGCTTCAAATGCAGAAGAAACAAACGAGTTAGCATCTAATCCATGCGAAACTCATGATTTAGCTTCAAATCAATGCGATGTATAAGGTTTACCTTCAAATCAATGCTTAACAAATAATTTAGCTTCAAACACTTGGCATATAAGTGATATAGCTTCAAATGCAGACGATCAAACGATTTAGCTTCTAATCCATGCGAAACTCATGATTTAGCTTCAAATCAATGCGATGTAGAAGGTTTACCTTCAAATCCATGCACAACAAATGATTTAGCTTCAAATACTTGCGATATAAATGATATAGCTTCAAATGCAGGCGAAACAAACGTGTTAGCTTCTAATCCATGCGAAACTCATGATTTAGCTTCAAATCAATGCGATGTAGAAGGTTTACCTTCTAATCCATGCTTAAAAAATGATTTAGCTTCAAATACTTGCGATATAAATGATATAGCTTCAAATGCAGACGATCAAACAAGTTAGCCACAAAATCCATGCGATAAACTTGATTTAGCTTCAAATCAATGCGAAGTAGAAGGATTAGCTTAAAATCCATGCAACACAAATGATTTATCTTCAAATACTTGCGATATAAATGATATAGCTTCAAATGCAGGCGAAACAAACGAGTTAGCTTCTAATCCATGCGAACCTCATGATTTAGCTTCAAATCAATGCGATGTAGAAGGTTTACCTTTAAATCCATGCTTAACAAATAATTTAGCTTCAAACACTTGGGATATAAGTGATATAGCTTCAAATGCAGACGATCAAACGAGTTAGCTTCAAAATCCATGCGATAAACTTGATTTAGCTTCAAAACAATGCGAAGTAGAAGGATTAGCTTAAAATCCATGCAACACAAATGATTTAGCTTCAAATACTTGCGATATAAATGATATAGCTTCATATGTAGGCGAAACAAACGAGTTAGCTTCTAATCCATGCGAAACTCATGATTTAGCTTCAATCCATTTACCATCTAATCCATTTACCTTCAAATCCATGCTTAACAAATAATTTAGCTTCAACCACTTGGGATATAAGTGATATAGCTTCAAATGCAGACGATCAAACGAGTTAGCTTCAAAATCCATGCGATAAACTTGATTTAACTTCAAATCAATGCGAAGTAGAAGGATTAGCTTCAAATCCATGCAACACAAATGATTTAGCATCAGACACTTGGGATATAAATGATATAGCTTCAAATGCAGGCGAAACAAACGAGTTAGCTTCTAATCAATGCGAAACTCATGATTTAGCTTCAAATCAATGCGATGTAGAAGTTCTACCTTCAAATCCATGCTTAAAAAATGATTTAGCTTCAAATACTTGCGATATAAATGATATAGCTTCAAATGCAGACGATCAAACAAGTTAGCCCCAAAATCCATGCGATAAACTTGATTTAGCTTCAAATCAATGCGAAGTAGAAGGATTAGCTTCAAATCCATTCAACACAAATGATTTAGCTTCAGACACTTGGGATATAAGTGATATAGCTTCAAATGCAGACGATCAAACGAGTTAGCATCTAATCCATGCGAAACTCATGATTTAGCTTCAAATCAATGCGATGTAGAAGGTTTACCTTCAAATCCATGCTTAACAAATAATTTAGCTTCAAACACTTGGGATATAAGTGATATAGCTTCAAATGCAGACGATCAAACGAGTTAGCTTTAAGTCCACGCGAAACAAGTGATTTAGCTTCAGACACTTGCGATATAAGTGATATAGCTTCAAATGCAGAAGAAACAAACGAGTTATCTTCAAATCCATGCCATGCACTTGAGTTAGCTGAAAATGAATGAGATGTAGAAGGTTTAGCTTCAAATCTATGCGAAACAAATGACTTAGCATCAGATACTTGCGATATAAGTGATATAGCTTCAAATGCAGGTGAAACAAACGAGTTAGCTTCTGATCCATGCGAAACTCATGATTTAGCTTCAAATCAATGTGATGTAGAAGGTTTACCTTCAAATCCATGCTTAACAAATAATTTAGCATCAAACACTTGGTATATAAGTGATATAGCTTCAAATGCATAGATCAAACGTGTTAGCTTCAAAATCCATGCGATAAACTTGATTTAACTTCAAATCAATGCGAAGTAGAAGGCTTAGCTTCAAATCCATGCGAAACAAATGATTTAGGTTCAGATACTTGCGGTATAAATGATACAGCTTCAAATGCAGACGAAACAAACGAGTTAGCTTCATATCTATGCGAAACACATGATTTAGCTTCAAATCCATGCGATGTAGAAGGTTTACCTTCAAATCCATGCTTAATAAATGATTTAGCTTCAAATACTTGGGATATAAGTGATATAGCTTCAAATGCAAACGATCAAACGAGTTAGCCTCAAAATCCATGCGATAAACTTGATTTAGCTTCAAATCAATGCGAAGTAGAAGGCTTAGCTTCAAATCCATGCGAAACAAATGATTTAGGTTCAGATACTTGCGGTATAAATGATACAGCTTCAAATGTAGGCGAAACAAACGAGTTAGCTTCTAATCCATGCGAAACTCATGATTTAGCTTCAAATAAATGCGATGTAGAAGGTTTACCTTCAAATCCATGCTTAAAAAATGATTTAGCTTCAAACACTTGGGATATAAGTGATATAGCTTCAAATGCAGAAGAAACAAACGAGTTATCTTCAAATCCATGCCATGCACTTGATTTAGCTGAGAATCAATGCGAAGTAGAAGGATGAGTTTCAAATCCATGCAACACAAATGATTTAGCTTCAAATACTAGCGATATAAATGATATTGCTTCAAATGCAGGCAAAACAAACGTGTTAGCTTCTAATCCATGCGAAACTCATGATTTAGCTTCAAATCAATGCGATGTAGAAGGTTTACCTTCAAATCCATGCTTAACAAATGATTTAGCTTCAAATACAAGGGATATAAATGATATAGCTTCAAATGCAGAAGAAACAAACGTGTTAGCTTCTAATCCATGCGAAACTCATGATTTAGCTTCAAATCAATGCGATGTAGAAGGTTTACCTTCAAATCCATGCACAACAAACGATTTAGCTTCAGACACTTGGGATATAAGTGATATAGCTTCAAATGCAGACGATCAAACGAGTTAGCTTCAAGTCCACGCGAAACAAGTGATTTAGCTTCAGACACTTGCGATATAAGTGATATAGCTTCAAATGCAGAAGAAACAAACGAGTTAGCATCTAATCCATGCGAAACTCATGATTTAGCTTCAAATCAATGCGATGTATAAGGTTTACCTTCAAATCAATGCTTAACAAATAATTTAGCTTCAAACACTTGGCATATAAGTGATATAGCTTCAAATGCAGACGATCAAACGATTTAGCTTCTAATCCATGCGAAACTCATGATTTAGCTTCAAATCAATGCGATGTAGAAGGTTTACCTTCAAATCCATGCACAACAAATGATTTAGCTTCAAATACTTGCGATATAAATGATATAGCTTCAAATGCAGGCGAAACAAACGTGTTAGCTTCTAATCCATGCGAAACTCATGATTTAGCTTCAAATCAATGCGATGTAGAAGGTTTACCTTCTAATCCATGCTTAAAAAATGATTTAGCTTCAAATACTTGCGATATAAATGATATAGCTTCAAATGCAGACGATCAAACAAGTTAGCCACAAAATCCATGCGATAAACTTGATTTAGCTTCAAATCAATGCGAAGTAGAAGGATTAGCTTAAAATCCATGCAACACAAATGATTTATCTTCAAATACTTGCGATATAAATGATATAGCTTCAAATGCAGGCGAAACAAACGAGTTAGCTTCTAATCCATGCGAACCTCATGATTTAGCTTCAAATCAATGCGATGTAGAAGGTTTACCTTTAAATCCACGCTTAACAAATAATTTAGCTTCAAACACTTGGGATATAAGTGATATAGCTTCAAATGCAGACGATCAAACGAGTTAGCTTCAAAATCCATGCGATAAACTTGATTTAGCTTCAAAACAATGCGAAGTAGAAGGATTAGCTTAAAATCCATGCAACACAAATGATTTAGCTTCAAATACTTGCGATATAAATGATATAGCTTCATATGTAGGCGAAACAAACGAGTTAGCTTCTAATCCATGCGAAACTCATGATTTAGCTTCAATCCATTTACCATCTAATCCATTTACCTTCAAATCCATGCTTAACAAATAATTTAGCTTCAACCACTTGGGATATAAGTGATATAGCTTCAAATGCAGACGATCAAACGAGTTAGCTTCAAAATCCATGCGATAAACTTGATTTAACTTCAAATCAATGCGAAGTAGAAGGATTAGCTTCAAATCCATGCAACACAAATGATTTAGCATCAGACACTTGGGATATAAATGATATAGCTTCAAATGCAGGCGAAACAAACGAGTTAGCTTCTAATCAATGCGAAACTCATGATTTAGCTTCGAATCAATGCGATGTAGAAGTTCTACCTTCAAATCCATGCTTAAAAAATGATTTAGCTTCAAATACTTGCGATATAAATGATATAGCTTCAAATGCAGACGATCAAACAAGTTAGCCACAAAATCCATGCGATAAACTTGATTTAGCTTCAAATCAATGCGAAGTAGAAGGATTAGCTTCAAATCCATTCAACACAAATGATTTAGCTTCAGACACTTGGGATATAAGTGATATAGCTTCAAATGCAGACGATCAAACGAGTTAGCATCTAATCCATGCGAAACTCATGATTTAGCTTCAAATCAATGCGATGTAGAAGGTTTACCTTCAAATCCATGCTTAACAAATAATTTAGCTTCAAACACTTGGGATATAAGTGATATAGCTTCAAATGCAGACGATCAAACGAGTTAGCTTTAAGTCCACGCGAAACAAGTGATTTAGCTTCAGACACTTGCGATATAAGTGATATAGCTTCAAATGCAGAAGAAACAAACGAGTTATCTTCAAATCCATGCCATGCACTTGAGTTAGCTGAAAATGAATGAGATGTAGAAGGTTTAGCTTCAAATCTATGCGAAACAAATGACTTAGCATCAGATACTTGCGATATAAGTGATATAGCTTCAAATGCAGGTGAAACAAACGAGTTAGCTTCTGATCCATGCGAAACTCATGATTTAGCTTCAAATCAATGTGATGTAGAAGGTTTACCTTCAAATCCATGCTTAACAAATAATTTAGCATCAAACACTTGGTATATAAGTGATATAGCTTCAAATGCATAGATCAAACGTGTTAGCTTCAAAATCCATGCGATAAACTTGATTTAACTTCAAATCAATGCGAAGTAGAAGGCTTAGCTTCAAATCCATGCGAAACAAATGATTTAGGTTCAGATACTTGCGGTATAAATGATACAGCTTCAAATGCAGACGAAACAAACGAGTTAGCTTCATATCTATGCGAAACACATGATTTAGCTTCAAATCCATGCGATGTAGAAGGTTTACCTTCAAATCCATGCTTAATAAATGATTTAGCTTCAAATACTTGGGATATAAGTGATATAGCTTCAAATGCAAACGATCAAACGAGTTAGCCTCAAAATCCATGCGATAAACTTGATTTAGCTTCAAATCAATGCGAAGTAGAAGGCTTAGCTTCAAATCCATGCGAAACAAATGATTTAGGTTCAGATACTTGCGGTATAAATGATACAGCTTCAAATGTAGGCGAAACAAACGAGTTAGCTTCTAATCCATGCGAAACTCATGATTTAGCTTCAAATAAATGCGATGTAGAAGGTTTACCTTCAAATCCATGCTTAAAAAATGATTTAGCTTCAAACACTTGGGATATAAGTGATATAGCTTCAAATGCAGAAGAAACAAACGAGTTATCTTCAAATCCATGCCATGCACTTGATTTAGCTGAGAATCAATGCGAAGTAGAAGGATGAGTTTCAAATCCATGCAACACAAATGATTTAGCTTCAAATACTTGCGATATAAATGATATAGCTTCAAATGTAGGCGAAACAAACGAGTTAGCTTCTAATCCATGCGAAACTCATGATTTAGCTTCAAATAAATGCGATGTAGAAGGTTTACCTTCAAATCCATGCGTAACAAATAATTTAGCTTCAAACACTTGGGATATAAGTGATATAGCTTCAAATGCAGACGATCAAACGAGTTAGCTTCAAAATCCATGCGATAAACTTGATTTAGCATCAAATCAATGCGAAGTAGAAGGATTAGCTTCAAATCCATGCAACACAAGTGATTTAGCTTCTGACACTTGGGATATAAGTGATATAGCTTCAAATGCAGACGATCAAACGAGTTAGCTTCAAGTCCACGCGAAACAAGTGATTTAGCTTCAGACTTTTGCGATATAAGTGATATAGCTTCAAATGCAGAAGACACAAACGAGTTATCTTCAAATCCATGCCATGCACTTGATTTAGCTGAAAATCAATGCGATGTAGTAGGTTTAGCTTCAAATCCATGCGAAACAAATGATTTAGGTTCAGATTCTTGCGGTGTAAATGATACAGCTTCAAATGCAGACGACACAAACGAGTTAGCTTCACATCTATGCGAAACACATGATTTAGCTTCAAATCAATGCGATGTAGACGGTTTACCTTCAAATCCATGCTTAATAAATGATTTAGCTTCAAATACTTGGGATATAAGTGATATAGTTTCAAATGCAAACGATCAAACGAGTTAGCTTCTAATCCATGTGAAACTCATGATTTAGCTTGAAATAAATGCGATGTAGAAGGTTTACCTTCAAATCCATGCTTAAAAAATGATTTAGCTTCAAACACTTGGGATATAAGTGATCTAGCTTCAAATGCAGAAGAAACAAACGAGTTATCTTCAAATCCATGCCATGCACTTGATTTAGCTGAGAATCAATGCGAAGTAGAAGGATGAGTTTCAAATCCATGCAACACAAATGATTTAGCTTCAAATACTTGCGATATAAATGATATAGCTTCAAATGCAGGCGAAACAAACGTGTTAGCTTATAATCCATGCGAAACTCATGATTTAGCTTCAAATCAATGCGATGTAGAAGGTTTACCTTCTAATCCATGCTTAAAAAATGATTTAGCTTCAAATACTTGCGATATAAATGATATAGCTTCAAATGCAGACGATCAAACAAGTTAGCCACAAAATCCATGCGATAAACTTGATTTAGATTCAAAACAATGCGAAGTAGAAGGATTAGCTTAAAATCCATGCAACACAAATGATTTAGCTTCAAATACTTGCGATATAAATGATATAGCTTCAAATGTAGGCGAAACAAACGAGTTAGCTTCTAATCCATGCGAAACTCATGATTTAGCTTCAAATCAATGCGATGTAGAAGGTTTACCTTCAAATCCATGCTTAACAAATGATTTAGCTTCAAACACTTCGGATATAAGTGACATAGCTTCAAATGAAGACGATCAAACGAGTTAGCTTCATAATCCACGCGATAAATTTGATTTAGCTTCAAATCATTGCGAAGCAGAAGGATGAGCTTCAAATCCATGCAACACAAATGATTTAGCTTCAAATACTAGCGATATAAATGATATAGCTTCAAATGCAGGCAAAACAAACGTGTTAGCTTCTAATCCATGCGAAACTCATGATTTAGCTTCAAATCAATGCGATGTAGAAGGTTTACCTTCAAATCCATGCTTAACAAATAATTTAGCTTCAAACACTTGGGATATAAGTGATATAGCTTGAAATGCAGACGATCAAACGAGTTAGCTTCAAGTCGACGCGAAACAAGTGATTTAGCTTCAGACACTTGCGATATAAGTGATATAGCTTCAAATGCAGAAGAAACAAACGAGTTAGCTTCTAATCCATGCGAAACTCATGATTTAGCTTCAAATCAATGTGATGTAGAAGGTTTACCTTCAAATCCATGCTTAACAAATAATTTAGCATCAAACACTTGGGATATAAGTGATATAGCTTCAAATGCAGACGATCAAACGAATTAGCTTCAAAATCCACGCGATAAACTTCATTTAGGTTCAAATCAATGCGAAGTAGAAGGATTAGCTTCAAATCAATGCGAAGTAGAAGGATTAGCTTAAAATCCATGCAACACAAATGATGTAGCTTCAAATACTTGCGATATAAATCATATAGCTTCAAATGCAGGTGAAACAAACAAGTTAGCTTCTAATCCATGCGAAACTCTTGATTAGCTTCAAATCAATGCGATGTAGAAGGTTTACCTTCAAATCCATGCTTAACAAATGATTTAGCTTCAAACACTTCGGATATAAGTGACATAGCTTCAAATGCAGACGATCAAACGAGTTAGCTTCATAATCCACGCGATAAATTTGATTTAGCTTCAAATCATTGCGAAGTAGAAGGATGAGCTTCAAATCAATGCAACACAAATGATTTAGCTTCAAATACTAGCGATATAAATGATATAGCTTCAAATGCAGGCAAAACAAACGTGTTAGCTTCTAATCCATGCGAAACTCATGATTTAGCTTCAAATCAATGCGATGTAGAAGGTTTACCTTCAAATCCATGCTTAACAAATAATTTAGCTGCAAACACTTGGGATATAAGTGATATAGCTTGAAATGCAGACGATCAAACGAGTTAGCTTCAAGTCGACGCGAAACAAGTGATTTAGCTTCAGACACTTGCGATATAAGTGATATAGCTTCAAATGCAGAAGAAACAAACGAGTTATCTTCTAATCCGTGCGAAGCTCATGATTTAGCTTCAAATCAATGCGATGTAGAAGGTTTATCTTCAAATCCATGCTTAACAAATAATTTAGCTTCAAACACTTGGGATATAAGTTATATAGCTTGAAATGCAGACGATCAAACGAGTTAGCTTCAAAATCCATGCGATAAACTTGATTTAGCTTCAAATCAATGCGAAGTAGAAGGATTAGCTTCAAATCCGTGAAACACAAATGATTTAGCTTCAAATACTTGCGATATAAATGATATAGCTTCAAATGCAGGCGAAACAAACGAGTTAGCTTCTAATCCATGCGAAACTCATGATTTAGCTTCAAATCAATGCGATGTAGAAGGTTTACCTTCAAATCCATGCTTAAAAAATGATTTAGCTTCAAACACTTGGGATATAAGTGATATATCATCAAATGCAGACGATCAAACGAGTTAGCTTCAAAATCCATGCGATAAACTTGATTTAGCTTCAAATCAATGCGAAGTAGAAGGATTAGCTTCAAATCCGTGAAACACAAATGATTTAGCTTCAAATACTTGCGATATAAATGATATAGCTTCAAATGCAGGCGAAACAAACGTGTTAGCTTCTAATCCATGCGAAACTCATGATTTAGCTTCAAATCAATGCGATGTAGAAGGTTTACCTTCAAATCCATGCTTAAAAAATGATTTAGCTTCAAACACTTGGGATATATGTGATATGGCATCAAATGCAGGCGAAACAAACGAGTTAGCTTCTAATCCATGCGAAACTCTTGATTTAGCTTCAAATCAATGCGATGTAGAAGGTTTACCTTCAAATCCATGCTTAACAAATGATTTCGCTACAAATACTTGCGATATAAATGATATAGCTTCAAATGCAGGCGAAACAAACGTGTTAGCTTCTAATCCATGCCAAACTCATGATTTAGCTTCAAATCAATGCTATGTAGAACATTTACCTCCAAATCCATGCTTAACAAATAATTTAGCTTCAAACACTTGGGATATAAGTGATATAGCTTCAAAGGCAGACGATAAAACGAGTTAGCTTCAAAATTCATGCGATAAACTTGATTTAGCTTCAAATCAATGCGAAGTAGAAGGATTGGCTTAAAATCCATGCAACACAAATGATTTAGCTTCAAATACTTGCGATGTACATGATATAGCTTCAAATGCAGGCGAAAATAACGTGTTAGCTTCTAATCCATGCGAAACTCATGATTTAGCTTCAAATCAATGCGATGTAGAAGGTTTACCTTCAAATCCGTGAAACACAAATGATTTAGCTTCAAATACTTGCGATATAAATGATATAGCTTCAAATGCAGGCGAAACAAACGAGTTAGCTTCTAATCCATGCGAAACTCATGATTTAGCTTCAAATCAATGCGATGTAGAAGGTTTACCTTCAAATCCATGCTTAAAAAATGATTTAGCTTCAAACACTTGGGATATAAGTGATATGTCATCAAATGCAGACGATCAAACGAGTTAGCTTCAAAATCCATGCGATAAACTTGATTCAGCTTCAAATCAACGCGAAGTAGAAGGATTAGCTTCAAATCCGTGAAACACAAATGACTTAGCTTCAAAAACTTGCGATATAAATGATATAGCTTCAAATGCAGGCGAAACAAACGAGTTAGCTTCTAATCCATGCGAACTCTTGATTTAGCTTCAAATCAATGCGATGTAGAAGGTTTACCTTCAAATCCATGCTTAACAAATGATTTAGCTTCAAACACTTCTGATATAAGTGACATAGCTTCAAATGCAGACGATCAAACGAGTTAGCTTCATAATCCACGCGATAAATTTGATTTAGCTTCAAATCAATGCGAAGTAGAAGGATGAGCTTCAAATCCATGCAACACAAATGATTTAGCTTCAAATACTAGCGATATAAATGATATAGCTTCAAATGCAGGCAAAACAAACGTGTTAGCTTCTAATCCATGCGAAACTCATGATTTAGCTCAAATCAATGCGATGTAGAAGGTTTAACTTCAAATCCATGCTTAAAAAATGATTTAGCTTCAAGCACTTGGGATATAATTGATATGGCTTCAAATGCAGTCGATCAAACGAGTTAGCTTCAAAATCCATGCGATAAACTTGATTTAGCTTCAAATCAATGCGATGTAGAAGGTTTACCTTCAAATCCATGCTTAACAAATAATTTAGCTTCAAACACTTGGGATATAAGTGATATAGCTTCAAATGCAGACGCTCAAACGAGTTAGCTTCAAGTCCACGCGAAACAAGTGATTTAGCTTCAGACACTAGCGATATAAGTGATATAGCTTCAAATGCAGAAGAAACAAACGAGTTATCTTCAAATCCATGCCATGCACTTGATTTAGCTGAAAATGAATGAGATGTAGAAGGTTTAGCTTCAAATCTATGCGAAACAAATGATTTAGCATCAGATACTTGCGATATGAGTGATATAGCTTCAAATGCAGGCGAAACAAACGAGTTAGCTTCTAATCCATGCGAAACTCATGATTTAGCTTCAAATCAATGTGATGTAGAGGGTTTACATTCAAATCCATGCTTAACAAATAATTTAGCATCAAACACTTGGGATATAAGTGATATAGCTTCAAATGCAGACGATCAAACGAATTAGCTTCAAAATCCATGCGATAAACTTGATTTAGCTTCAAATCAATGCTAAGTAGAAGGATTAGCTTCAAATCAATGCGAAGTAGAAGGGTTAGCTTCAAATCCGTGCAACACAAATGATGTAGCTTCAAATACTTGCGATATAAATCATATAGCTTCAAATGCAGGAGAAACAAACGAGTTAGCTTCTAATCCATGCGAAACTCATGATTTAGCTTCAAATCAATGTGATGTAGAAGGTTTACCTTCAAATCCATGCTTAACAAATAATTTAGCATCAAACACTTGGGATATAAGTGATATAGCTTCAAATGCAGACGATCAAACGAATTAGCTTCAAAATCCACGCGATAAACTTCATTTAGGTTCAAATCAATGCGAAGTAGAAGGATTAGCTTCAAATCAATGCGAAGTAGAAGGATTAGCTTAAAATCCATGCAACACAAATGATGTAGCTTCAAATACTTGCGATATAAATCATATAGCTTCAAATGCAGGCGAAACAAACAAGTTAGCTTCTAATCCATGCGAAACTCTTGATTTAGCTTCAAATCAATGCGATGTAGAAGGTTTACCTTCAAATCCATGCTTAACAAATGATTTAGCTTCAAACACTTCGGATATAAGTGACATAGCTTCAAATGCAGACGATCAAACGAGTTAGCTTCATAATCCACGCGATAAATTTGATTTAGCTTCAAATCATTGCGAAGTAGAAGGATGAGCTTCAAATCATGCAACACAAATGATTTAGCTTCAAATACTAGCGATATAAATGATATAGCTTCAAATGCAGGCAAAACAAACGTGTTAGCTTCTAATCCATGCGAAACTCATGATTTAGCTTCAAATCAATGCGATGTAGAAGGTTTACCTTCAAATCCATGCTTAACAAATAATTTAGCTGCAAACACTTGGGATATAAGTGATATAGCTTGAAATGCAGACGATCAAACGAGTTAGCTTTAAGTCGACGCGAAACAAGTGATTTAGCTTTAGACACTTGCGATATAAGTGATATAGCTTCAAATGCAGGCGAAACAAACGAGTTAGCTTCTAATCCATGCGAAACTCATGATTTAGCTTCAAATCAATGCGATGTAGAAGGTTTACCTTCAAATCCATGCTTAAAAAATGATTTAGCTTCAAACACTTGGGATATAAGTGATATGTCATCAAATGCAGACGATCAAACGAGTTAGCTTCAAAATCCATGCGATAAACTTGATTTAGCTTCAAATCAATGCGAAGTAGAAGGATTAGCTTCAAATCCGTGAAACACAAATGATTTAGCTTCAAATACTTGCGATATAAATGATATAGCTTCAAATGCAGGCGAAACAAACGTGTTAGCTTCTAATCCATGCGAAACTCATGATTTAGCTTCAAATCAATGCGATGTAGAAGGTTTACCTTCAAATCCATGCTTAAAAAATGATTTAGCTTCAAACACTTGGGATATATGTGATATGGCATCAAATGCAGGCGAAACAAACGAGTTAGCTTCTAATCCATGCGAAACTCTTGATTTAGCTTCAAATCAATGCGATGTAGAAGGTTTACCTTCAAATCCATGCTTAACAAATGATTTCGCTACAAATACTTGCGATATAAATGATATAGCTTCAAATGCAGGCGAAACAAACGTGTTAGCTTCTAATCCATGCCAAACTCATGATTTAGCTTCAAATCAATGCTATGTAGAACATTTACCTCCAAATCCATGCTTAACAAATAATTTAGCTTCAAACACTTGGGATATAAGTGATATAGCTTCAAAGGCAGACGATCAAACGAGTTAGCTTCAAAATTCATGCGATAAACTTGATTTAGCTTCAAATCAATGCGAAGTAGAAGGATTGGCTTAAAATCCATGCAACACAAATGATTTAGCTTCAAATACTTGCGATGTAAATGATATAGCTTCAAATGCAGGCGAAACAAACGTGTTAGCTTCTAATCCATGCGAAACTCATGATTTAGCTTCAAATCAATGTGATGTAGAGGGTTTACATTCAAATCCATGCTTAACAAATAATTTAGCATCAAACACTTGGGATATAAGTGATATAGCTTCAAATGCAGACGATCAAACGAATTAGCTTCAAAATCCATGCGATAAACTTGATTTAGCTTCAAATCAATGCGAAGTAGAAGGATTAGCTTCAAATCAATGCGAAGTAGAAGGGTTAGCTTCAAATCCGTGCAACACAAATGATGTAGCTTCAAATACTTGCGATATAAATCATATAGCTTCAAATGCAGGAGAAACAAACGAGTTAGCTTCTAATCCATGCGAAACTCTTGATTTAGCTTCAAATCAATGCGATGTAGAAGGTTTACCTTCAAATCCATGCTTAACAAATGATTTAGCTTCAAACACTTCTGATATAAGTGACATAGCTTCAAATGCAGACGATCAAACGAGTTAGCTTCATAATCCACGCGATAAATTTGATTTAGCTTCAAATCAATGCGAAGTAGAAGGATGAGCTTCAAATCCATGCAACACAAATGATTTAGCTTCAAATACTAGCGATATAAATGATATAGCTTCAAATGCAGGCAAAACAAACGTGTTACCTTCTAATCCATGCGAAACTCATGATTTAGCTTCAAATCAATGCGATGTAGAAGGTTTAACTTCAAATCCATGCTTAAAAAATGATTTAGCTTCAAGCACTTGGGATATAATTGATATGGCTTCAAATGCAGTCGATCAAACGAGTTAGCTTCAAAATCCATGCGATAAACTTGATTTAGCTTCAAATCAATGCGATGTAGAAGGTTTACCTTCAAATCCATGCTTAACAAATAATTTAGCTTCAAACACTTGGGATATAAGTGATATAGCTTCAAATGCAGACGATCAAACGAGTTAGCTTCAAGTCCACGCGAAACAAGTGATTTAGCTTCAGACACTAGCGATATAAGTGATATAGCTTCAAATGCAGAAGAAACAAACGAGTTATCTTCAAATCCATGCCATGCACTTGATTTAGCTGAAAATGAATGAGATGTAGAAGGTTTAGCTTCAAATCTATGCGAAACAAATGATTTAGCATCAGATACTTGCGATATGAGTGATATAGCTTCAAATGCAGGCGAAACAAACGAGTTAGCTTCTAATCCATGCGAAACTCATGATTTAGCTTCAAATCAATGTGATGTAGAAGGTTTACATTCAAATCCATGCTTAACAAATAATTTAGCATCAAACACTTGGGATATAAGTGATATAGCTTCAAATGCAGACGATCAAACGAATTAGCTTCAAAATCCATGCGATAAACTTGATTTAGCTTCAAATCAATGCGAAGTAGAAGGATTAGCTTCAAATCAATGCGAAGTAGAAGGGTTAGCTTCAAATCCGTGCAACACAAATGATGTAGCTTCAAATACTTGCGATATAAATCATATAGCTTCAAATGCAGGCGAAACAAACGAGTTAGCTTCTAATCCATGCGAAACTCTTGATTTAGCTTCAAATCAATGCGATGTAGAAGGTTTACCTTCAAATCCATGCTTAACAAATGATTTAGCTTCAAATACTTGGGATATAAATGATATAGCTTCAAATGCAGAAGAAACAAACGTGTTAGCTTCTAATCCATGCGAAACTCATGATTTAGCTTCAAATCAATGCGATGTAGAAGGTTTACCTTCAAATCCATGCACAACAAACGATTTAGCTTCAGACACTTGGGATATAAGTGATATAGCTTCAAATGCAGACGATCAAACGATTTAGCTTCAAGTCCACGCGAAACAAGTGATTTAGCTTCAGACACTTGCGATATAAGTGATATAGCTTCAAATGCAGAAGAAACAAACGAGTTAGCATCTAATCCATGCGAAACTCATGATTTAGCTTCAAATCAATGCGATGTATAAGGTTTACCTTCAAATCAATGCTTAACAAGTAATTTAGCTTCAAACACTTGGCATATAAGTGATATAGCTTCAAATGCAGACGATCAAACGATTTAGCTTCTAATCCATGCGAAACTCATGATTTAGCTTCAAATCAATGCGATGTAGGAGGTTTACCTTCAAATCCATGCACAACAAATGATTTAGCTTCAAATACTTGCGATATAAATGATATAGCTTCAAGTGCAGGCGAAACAAACGTGTTAGCTTCTAATCCATGCGAAACTCATGATTTAGCTTCAAATCAATGCGATGTAGAAGGTTTAACTTCAAATCCATGCTTAAAAAATGATTTAGCTTCAAGCACTTGGGATATAATTGATATGGCTTCAAATGCAGTCGATCAAACGAGTTAGCTTCAAAATCCATGCGATAAACTTGATTTAGCTTCAAATCAATGCGATGTATAAGGTTTACCTTCAAATCAATGCTTAACAAGTAATTTAGCTTCAAACACTTGGCATATAAGTGATATAGCTTCAAATGCAGACGATCAAACGATTTAGCTTCTAATCCATGCGAAACTCATGATTTAGCTTCAAATCAATGCGATGTAGAAGGTTTACCTTCTAATCCATGCTTAAAAAATGATTTAGCTTCAAATACTTGCGATATAAATGATATAGCTTCAAATGCAGACGATCAAACGAGTTAGCTTCAAAATCCACGCGATAAACTTCATTTAGGTTCAAATCAATGCGAAGTAGAAGGATTAGCTTCAAATCAATGCGAAGTAGAAGGATTAGCTTCAAATCCGTGCAACACAAATGATGTAGCTTCAAATACTTGCGATATAAATCATATAGCTTCAAATGCAGGCGAAACAAACAAGTTAGCTTCTAATCCATGCGAAACTCTTGATTTAGCTTCAAATCAATGCGATGTAGAAGGTTTACCTTCACATCCATGCTTAACAAATGATTTAGCTTCAAACACTTCGGATATAAGTGACATAGCTTCAAATGCAGACGATCAAACGAGTTAGCTTCATAATCCACGCGATAAATTTGATTTAGCTTCAAATCATTGCGAAGTAGAAGGATGAGCTTCAAATCCATGCAACACAAATGATTTAGCTTCAAATACTTGCGATATAAATGATATAGCTTCAAATGTAGGGCGAAACAAACGAGTTAGCTTCTAATCCACGCGAAACAAGTGATTTAGCTTCAGACATTTGCGATATAAGTGATATAGCTTCAAATGCAGAATTCACAAACGAGTTATCTTCAAATCCATGCCATGCACTTGATTTAGCCGAACATCAATGCGATGTAGTAGGTTTAGCTTCAAATCCATGCGAAACAAATGATTTAGGTTCAGATACTTGCGGTATAAATGATACAGCTTCAAATGCAGACGAAACAAACGAGTTAGCTTCATATCTATGCGAAACACATGATTTAGCTTCAAATCAATGCGATGTAGAAGGTTTACCTTTAAATCCATGCTTAAAAAATGATTTAGCTTCAAACACTTGGGATATAAGTGATATGGCTTCAAATGCAGACGATCAAACGAGATAGCTTCAAAATCCATGCGATAAACTTGATTTAGCTTCAAATCAATGCGATGTAGAAGCTTTACCTTCAAATCCATGCAACACAAATGATTTAGCTTCAAATACTTGCGATATAAATGATATAGCTTCAAATGCAGGCCTAACAAACGAGTTAGCTTCTAATACATGCGAAACTCATGATTTAGCTTCAAATAAATGCGATGTAGAAGGTTTACCTTCAAATCCATGCGTAACAAATAATTTAGCTTCAAACACTTGGGATATAAGTGATATAGCTTCAAATGCAGACGATCAAACGAGTTAGCCTCAAAATCCATGCGATAAACTTGATTTAGCTTCAAATCAATGCGAAGTAGAAGGATGAGCTTCAAATCCATGCAACACAAATGATTTAGCTTCAAATACATGCGATATAAATGATATAGCTTCAAATGTAGGGCGAAACAAACGAGTTAGCTTCTAATCCACGCGAAACAAGTGATTTAGCTTCAGACATTTGCGATATAAGTGATATAGCTTCAAATGCAGAAGACACAAACGAGTTATGTTCAAATCCATACCATGCACTTGATTTAGCTGAAAATCAATGCGATGTAGTAGGTTTAGCTTCAAATCCATGCGAAACAAATGATTTAGGTTCAGATACTTGCGGTATAAATGATACAGCTTCAAATGCAGACGAAACAAACGAGTTAGCTTCATATCTATGCGAAACACATGATTTAGCTTCAAATCAATGCGATGTAGAAGGTTTACCTTTAAATCCATGCTTAAAAAATGATTTAGCTTCAAACACTTGGGATATAAGTGATATGGCTTCAAATGCAGACGATCAAACGAGATAGCTTCAAAATCCATGCGATAAACTTGATTTAGCTTCAAATCAATGCGATGTAGAAGCTTTACCTTCAAATCCATGCAACACAAATGATTTAGCTTCAAATACTTGCGATATAAATGATATAGCTTCAAATGCAGGCCTAACAAACGAGTTAGCTTCTAATACATGCGAAACTCATGATTTAGCTTCAAATCAATGCGATGTAGAAGATTTACCTTCAAATCCATGCACAACAAATGATTTAGCTTCAAATACTTGCGATATAAATGATATAGCTTCAAATGCAGGCGAAACAAACGTGTTAGCTTCTAATCCATGCGAAACTCATGATTTAGCTTCAAATCAATGCGATGTAGAAGGTTTACCTTTAAATCTATGCTTAACCAATAATTTAGCTTCAAACACTTGGGATATTAGTGATATAGCTTCAAATGCAGACGATCAAACGAGTTAGCTTCAAGTCCACGCGAAACAAGTGATTTAGCTTCAGACACTTGCGATATAAGTGATATAGCTTCAAATGCAGAAGAAACAAACGAGTTATCTTCAAATCCATGCCATGCACTTGAGTTAGCTGAAAATGAATGAGATGTAGAAGGTTTAGCTTCAAATCTATGCGAAACAAATGACTTAGCATCAGATACTTGCGATATTAGTGATATAGCTTCAAATGCAGGCGAAACAAACGAGTTAGCTTCTAATCCATGCGAAACTCATGATTTAGCTTCAAATCAATGTGATGTAGAAGGTTTACCTTCAAATCCATGCTTAACAAATAATTTAGCATCAAACATTTGGGATATAAGTGATATAGCTTCAAATGCAGACGTTCAAACGAATTAGCTTCAAAATCCATGCGATAAACTTGATTTAGGTTCAAATCAATGCGAAGTAGAAGGATTAGCTTCAAATCAATGCCAAGTAGAAGGATTAGCTTCAAATCCGTGCAACACAAATGATGTAGCTTCAAATACTTGCGATATAAATCATATAGCTTCAAATGCAGGCGAAACAAACAAGTTAGCTTCTAATCCATGCGAAACTCTTGATTTAGCTTCAAATCAATGCGATGTAGAAGGTTTACCTTCAAATCCATGCTTAACAAATGATTTAGCTTCAAACACTTCGGATATAAGTGACATAGCTTCAAATGCAGACGATCAAACGAGTTAGCTTCATAATCCACGCGATAAATTTGATTTAGCTTCAAATCATTGCGAAGTAGAAGGATGAGCTTCAAATCCATGCAACACAAATGATTTAGCTTCAAATACTAGCGATATAAATGATATAGCTTCAAATGCAGGCAAAACAAACGTGTTAGCTTCTAATCCATGCGAAACTCATGATTTAGCTTCAAATCAATGCGATGTAGAAGGTTTACCTTCAAATCCATGCTTAACAAATAATTTAGCTTCAAACACTTGGGATATAAGTGATATAGCTTGAAATGCAGACGATCAAACGAGTTAGCTTCAAGTCGACGCGAAACAAGTGATTTAGCTTCAGACACTTGCGATATAAGTGATATAGCTTCAAATGCAGAAGAAACAAACGAGTTATCTTCTAATCCGTGCGAAGCTCATGATTTAGCTTCAAATCAATGCGATGTAGAAGGTTTATCTTCAAATCCATGCTTAACAAATAATTTAGCTTCAAACACTTGGGATATAAGTTATATAGCTTGAAATGCAGACGATCAAACGAGTTAGCTTCAAGTCCACGCGAAACAAGTGATTTAGCTTCAGACAGTTGCGATATAAGTGAAATAGCTTCAAATGCAGAAGAAACAAACGAGTTATCTTCAAATGCATGCCATGCACGTGATTTAGCTGAAAGTGAGTGACATGTAGAAGGTTTAGCTTCAAATCTATGCGAAACAAATGATTTAGCATCAGATACTTGCGATATAAGTGATATAGCTTCAAATGGAGGCGAAACAAACGAATTAGCTTCTAATCCATGCGAAACTCATGATTTAGCTGCAAATCAATGTGATGTAGAAGGTTTACCTTCAAATTCATGCTTAACAAATAATTTAGCTTCAAACACTTGGGATATAAGTGATATAGCTTCAAATGCGGATGATCAAACGTGTTAGCTTCAAGTCCACGCGAAACAAGTGATTTAGCTTCAAATACTTGCGATATAAATGATATAGCTTCAAATGTAGGCAAAACAAACGAGTTAGCTTCTAATCCATGCGAAACTCATGATTTAGCTTCAAATAAATGCGATGTAGAAGGTTTACCTTCAAATCCATGCGTAACAAATAATTTAGCTTCAAACACTTGGGATATAAGTGATATAGCTTCAAATGCAGACGATCAAACGAGTTAGCCTCAAAATCCATGCGATAAACTTGATTTAGCTTCAAATCAATGCGAAGTAGAAGGATGAGCTTCAAAACCATGCAACACAAATGATTTAGCTTCAAATACTTGCGATATAAATGATATAGCTTCAAATGTAGGGCGAAACAAACGAGTTAGCTTCTAATCCACGCGAAACAAGTGATTTAGCTTCAGACATTTGCGATATAAGTGATATAGCTTCAAATGCAGAAGACACAAACGAGTTATCTTCAAATCCATGCCATGCACTTGATTTAGCTGAAAATCAATGCGATGTAGTAGGTTTAGCTTCAAATCCATGCGAAACAAATGATTTAGGTTCAGATACTTGCGGTATAAATGATACAGCTTCAAATGCAGACGATCAAACGAGATAGCTTCAAAATCCATGCGATAAACTTGACTTAGCTTCAAATCAATGCGATGTAGAAGCTTTACCTTCAAATCCATGCAACACAAATGATTTAGCTTCAAATACTTGCGATATAAATGATATAGCTTCAAATGCAGGCCTAACAAACGAGTTAGCTTCTAATACATGCGAAACTCATGATTAAGCTTCAAATCAATGCGATGTAGAAGGTTTACCTTCAAATCCATGCACAACAAATGATTTAGCTTCAAATACTTGCGATATAAATGATATAGCTTCAAATGCAGGCGAAACAAACGTGTTAGCTTCTAATCCATGCGAAACTCATGATTTAGCTTCAAATCAATGCGATGTAGAAGGTTTACCTTCTAATCCATGCTTAAAAAATGATTTAGTTTCAAATACTTGCGATATAAATGATATAGCTTTAAATGCAGACGATCAAACAAGTTAGCCACAAAATCCATGCGATAAACTTGATTTAGCTTCAAATCAATGCGAAGTAGAAGGATTAGCTTAAAATCCATGCAACACAAATTATTTAGCTTCAAATACTTGCGATATAAACGATATAGCTTCAAATGCAGGCGAAACAAACGAGTTAGCTTCTAATCCATGCGAAACTCATGATTTAGCTTCAAATCAATGCGATGTAGAAGGTTTACCTTTAAATCCATGCTTAACCAATAATTTAGCTTCAAACACTTGGGATATAAGTGATATAGCTTCAAATGCAGACGATCAAACGAGTTAGCTTCAAAATCCATGCGATAAACTTGATTTAGCTTCAAAACAATGCGAAGTAGAAGGATTAGCTTAAAATCCATGCAACACAAATGATTTAGCTTCAAATACTTGCGATATAAATGATATAGCTTCAAATGTAGGCGAAACAAACGAGTTAGCTTCTAATCCATGCGAAACTCATGATTTAGCTTCAATCCATTTACCATCTAATCCATTTACCTTCAAATCCATGCTTAACAAATAATTTAGCTTCAACCACTTGGGATATAAGTGATATAGCTTCAAATGCAGACGATGAAACGAGTTAGCTTCAAAATCCATGCGATAAACTTGATTTAGCTTCAAATCAATGCGAAGTAGAAGGATTAGCTTCAAATCCATGCAACACAAATGATTTAGCATCAGATGCTTGCGATATAAGTGATATAGCTTCAAAGGCAGGAGAAACAAACGAGTTAGCTTATAATCCATGCGAAACTCATGATTTAGCTTCAAATCAATGCGAAGTAGAAGGATTAGCTTCAAATCCATGCAACACAAATGATTTAGCTCCAAATACTTGCGATATAAATGATATAGCTTCAAATGCAGGCCTAACAAACGAGTTATCTTCTAATCCATGCGAAACTGATGATTTAGCTTCAAATCAATGCGATGTAGAAGGTTTACCTTCAAATCCATGCTTAACAAATAATTTAGCTTCAAACACTTGGGATATAAGTGATATAGCTTCAAATGCAGACGATCAAACGAGTTAGCTTCAAGTCCACGCGAAACAAGTGATTTAGCTTCAGACACTTGCGATATAAGTGATATAGCTTCAAATGCAGAAGAAACAAACGAGTTATCTTCAAATCCATGCCATGCACTTGAGTTAGCTGAAAATGAATGAGATGTAGAAGGTTTAGCTTCAAATCCGTGCAACACAAATGATGTAGCTTCAAATACTTGCGATATAAATCATATAGCTTCAAATGCAGGCGAAACAAACAAGTTAGCTTCTAATCCATGCGAAACTCTTGATTTAGCTTCAAATCAATGCGATGTAGAAGGTTTACCTTCAAATCCATGCTTAACAAATAATTTAGCTTCAAACACTTGGGATATAAGTGATATAGCTTGAAATGCAGACGATCAAACGAGTTAGCTTCAAGTCGACGCGAAACAAGTGATTTAGCTTCCGACACTTGCGATATAAGTGATATAGCTTCAAATGCAGAAGAAACAAACGAGTTATCTTCTAATCCGTGCGAAGCTCATGATTTAGCTTCAAATCAATGCGATGTAGAAGGTTTATCTTCAAATCCATGCTTAACAAATAATTTAGCTTCAAACACTTGGGATATAAGTTATATAGCTTGAAATGCAGACGATCAAACGAGTTAGCTTCAAGTCCACGCGAAACAAGTGATTTAGCTTCAGACAGTTGCGATATAAGTGATATAGCTTCAAATGCAGAAGAAACAAACGAGTTATCTTCAAATGCATGCCATGCACGTGATTTAGCTGAAAGTGAGTGACATGTAGAAGGTTTAGCTTCAAATCTATGCGAAACAAATGATTTAGCATCAGATACTTGCGATATAAGTGATATAGCTTCAAATGGAGGCGAAACAAACGAATTAGCTTCTAATCCATGCGAAACTCATGATTTAGCTGCAAATCAATGTGATGTAGAAGGTTTACCTTCAAATTCATGCTTAACAAATAATTTAGCTTCAAACACTTGGGATATAAGTGATATAGCTTCAAATGCGGATGATCAAACGTGTTAGCTTCAAGTCCACGCGAAACAAGTGATTTAGCTTCAAATACTTGCGATATAAATGATATAGCTTCAAATGTAGGCGAAACAAACGAGTTAGCTTCTAATCCATGCGAAACTCATGATTTAGCTTCAAATAAATGCGATGTAGAAGGTTTACCTTCAAATCCATGCGTAACAAATAATTTAGCTTCAAACACTTGGGATATAAGTGATATAGCTTCAAATGCAGACGATCAAACGAGTTAGCCTCAAAATCCATGCGATAAACTTGATTTAGCTTCAAATCAATGCGAAGTAGAAGGATGAGCTTCAAAACCATGCAACACAAATGATTTAGCTTCAAATACTTGCGATATAAATGATATAGCTTCAAATGTAGGGCGAAACAAACGAGTTAGCTTCTAATCCACGCGAAACAAGTGATTTAGCTTCAGACATTTGCGATATAAGTGATATAGCTTCAAATGCAGAAGACACAAACGAGTTATCTTCAAATCCATGCCATGCACTTGATTTAGCTGAAAATCAATGCGATGTAGTAGGTTTAGCTTCAAATCCATGCGAAACAAATGATTTAGGTTCAGATACTTGCGGTATAAATGATACAGCTTCAAATGCAGACGAAACAAACGAGTTAGCTTCATATCTATGCGAAACACATGATTTAGCTTCAAATCAATGCGATGTAGAAGGTTTACCTTTACATCCATGCTTAAAAAATGATTTAGCTTCAAACACTTGGGATATAAGTGATATGGCTTCAAATGCAGACGATCAAACGAGATAGCTTCAAAATCCATGCGATAAACTTGATTTAGCTTCAAATCAATGCGATGTAGAAGCTTTACCTTCAAATCCATGCAACACAAATGATTTAGCTTCAAATACTTGCGATATAAATGATATAGCTTCAAATGCAGGCCTAACAAACGAGTTAGCTTCTAATACATGCGAAACTCATGATTTAGCTTCAAATCAATGCGATGTAGAAGGTTTACCTTTAAATCCATGCTTAACCAATAATTTAGCTTCAAACACTTGGGATATAAGTGATATAGCTTCAAATGCAGACGATCAAACGAGTTAGCTTCAAAATCCATGCGATAAACTTGATTTAGCTTCAAAACAATGCGAAGTAGAAGGATTAGCTTAAAATCCATGCAACACAAATGATTTAGCTTCAAATACTTGCGATATAAATGATATAGCTTCAAATGTAGGCGAAACAAACGAGTTAGCTTCTAATCCATGCGAAACTCATGATTTAGCTTCAATCCATTTACCATCTAATCCATTTACCTTCAAATCCATGCTTAACAAATAATTTAGCTTCAACCACTTGGGATATAAGTGATATAGCTTCAAATGCAGACGATCAAACGAGTTAGCTTCAAAATCCATGCGATAAACTTGATTTAGCTTCAAATCAATGCGAAGTAGAAGGATTAGCTTCAAATCCATGCAACACAAATGATTTAGCATCAGACACTTGGGATATAAATGATATAGCTTCAAATGCAGGCGAAACAAACGAGTTAGCTTCTAATCCATGCGAAACTCAAGATTTAGCTTCAAATCAATGCGATGTAGAAGTTTTACCTTCAAATCCATGCTTAAAAAATGATTTAGCTTCAAATACTTGCGATATAAATGATATAGCTTTAAATGCAGACGATCAAACAAGTTAGCCACAAAATCCATGCGATAAACTTGATTTAGCTTCAAATCAATGCGAAGTAGAAGGATTAGCTTCAAATCCATGCAACACAAATGATTTAGCTTCAGACACTTGGGATATAAGTGATATAGCTTCAAATGCAGACGATCAAACGAGTTAGCATCTAATCCATGCGAAACTCATGATTTAGCTTCAAATCAATGCGATGTAGAAGGTTTACCTTCGAATCCATGCTTAACAAATAATTTAGCTTCAAACACTTGGGATATAAGTGATATAGCTTCAAATGCAGACGATCAAACGAGTTAGCTTCAAAATCCATGCGATAAACTTGATTTAGCTTCAAAACAATGCGAAGTAGAAGGATTAGCTTAAAATCCATGCAACACAAATGATTTAGCTTCAAATACTTGCGATATAAATGATATAGCTTCAAATGTAGGCGAAACAAACGAGTTAGCTTCTAATCCATGCGAAACTCATGATTTAGCTTCAATCCATTTACCATCTAATCCATTTACCTTCAAATCCATGCTTAACAAATAATTTAGCTTCAACCACTTGGGATATAAGTGATATAGCTTCAAATGCAGACGATGAAACGAGTTAGCTTCAAAATCCATGCGATAAACTTGATTTAGCTTCAAATCAATGCGAAGTAGAAGGATTAGCTTCAAATCCATGCAACACAAATGATTTAGCATCAGATGCTTGCGATATAAGTGATATAGCTTCAAAGGCAGGAGAAACAAACGAGTTAGCTTATAATCCATGCGAAACTCATGATTTAGCTTCAAATCAATGCGAAGTAGAAGGATTAGCTTCAAATCCATGCAACACAAATGATTTAGCTCCAAATACTTGCGATATAAATGATATAGCTTCAAATGCAGGCCTAACAAACGAGTTATCTTCTAATCCATGCGAAACTGATGATTTAGCTTCAAATCAATGCGATGTAGAAGGTTTACCTTCAAATCCATGCTTAACAAATAATTTAGCTTCAAACACTTGGGATATAAGTGATATAGCTTCAAATGCAGACGATCAAACGAGTTAGCTTCAAGTCCACGCGAAACAAGTGATTTAGCTTCAGACACTTGCGATATAAGTGATATAGCTTCAAATGCAGAAGAAACAAACGAGTTATCTTCAAATCCATGCCATGCACTTGAGTTAGCTGAAAATGAATGAGATGTAGAAGGTTTAGCTTCAAATCCGTGCAACACAAATGATGTAGCTTCAAATACTTGCGATATAAATCATATAGCTTCAAATGCAGGCGAAACAAACAAGTTAGCTTCTAATCCATGCGAAACTCTTGATTTAGCTTCAAATCAATGCGATGTAGAAGGTTTACCTTCAAATCCATGCTTAACAAATAATTTAGCTTCAAACACTTGGGATATAAGTGATATAGCTTGAAATGCAGACGATCAAACGAGTTAGCTTCAAGTCGACGCGAAACAAGTGATTTAGCTTCCGACACTTGCGATATAAGTGATATAGCTTCAAATGCAGAAGAAACAAACGAGTTATCTTCTAATCCGTGCGAAGCTCATGATTTAGCTTCAAATCAATGCGATGTAGAAGGTTTATCTTCAAATCCATGCTTAACAAATAATTTAGCTTCAAACACTTGGGATATAAGTTATATAGCTTGAAATGCAGACGATCAAACGAGTTAGCTTCAAGTCCACGCGAAACAAGTGATTTAGCTTCAGACAGTTGCGATATAAGTGATATAGCTTCAAATGCAGAAGAAACAAACGAGTTATCTTCAAATGCATGCCATGCACGTGATTTAGCTGAAAGTGAGTGACATGTAGAAGGTTTAGCTTCAAATCTATGCGAAACAAATGATTTAGCATCAGATACTTGCGATATAAGTGATATAGCTTCAAATGGAGGCGAAACAAACGAATTAGCTTCTAATCCATGCGAAACTCATGATTTAGCTGCAAATCAATGTGATGTAGAAGGTTTACCTTCAAATTCATGCTTAACAAATAATTTAGCTTCAAACACTTGGGATATAAGTGATATAGCTTCAAATGCGGATGATCAAACGTGTTAGCTTCAAGTCCACGCGAAACAAGTGATTTAGCTTCAAATACTTGCGATATAAATGATATAGCTTCAAATGTAGGCGAAACAAACGAGTTAGCTTCTAATCCATGCGAAACTCATGATTTAGCTTCAAATAAATGCGATGTAGAAGGTTTACCTTCAAATCCATGCGTAACAAATAATTTAGCTTCAAACACTTGGGATATAAGTGATATAGCTTCAAATGCAGACGATCAAACGAGTTAGCCTCAAAATCCATGCGATAAACTTGATTTAGCTTCAAATCAATGCGAAGTAGAAGGATGAGCTTCAAAACCATGCAACACAAATGATTTAGCTTCAAATACTTGCGATATAAATGATATAGCTTCAAATGTAGGGCGAAACAAACGAGTTAGCTTCTAATCCACGCGAAACAAGTGATTTAGCTTCAGACATTTGCGATATAAGTGATATAGCTTCAAATGCAGAAGACACAAACGAGTTATCTTCAAATCCATGCCATGCACTTGATTTAGCTGAAAATCAATGCGATGTAGTAGGTTTAGCTTCAAATCCATGCGAAACAAATGATTTAGGTTCAGATACTTGCGGTATAAATGATACAGCTTCAAATGCAGACGAAACAAACGAGTTAGCTTCATATCTATGCGAAACACATGATTTAGCTTCAAATCAATGCGATGTAGAAGGTTTACCTTTACATCCATGCTTAAAAAATGATTTAGCTTCAAACACTTGGGATATAAGTGATATGGCTTCAAATGCAGACGATCAAACGAGTTAGCTTCAAAATCCATGCGATAAACTTGATTTAGCTTCAAAACAATGCGAAGTAGAAGGATTAGCTTAAAATCCATGCAACACAAATGATTTAGCTTCAAATACTTGCGATATAAATGATATAGCTTCAAATGTAGGCGAAACAAACGAGTTAGCTTCTAATCCATGCGAAACTCATGATTTAGCTTCAATCCATTTACCATCTAATCCATTTACCTTCAAATCCATGCTTAACAAATAATTTAGCTTCAACCACTTGGGATATAAGTGATATAGCTTCAAATGCAGACGATCAAACGAGTTAGCTTCAAAATCCATGCGATAAACTTGATTTAGCTTCAAATCAATGCGAAGTAGAAGGATTAGCTTCAAATCCATGCAACACAAATGATTTAGCATCAGACACTTGGGATATAAATGATATAGCTTCAAATGCAGGCGAAACAAACGAGTTAGCTTCTAATCCATGCGAAACTCAAGATTTAGCTTCAAATCAATGCGATGTAGAAGTTTTACCTTCAAATCCATGCTTAAAAAATGATTTAGCTTCAAATACTTGCGATATAAATGATATAGCTTCAAATGCAGACGATCAAACAAGTTAGCCACAAAATCCATGCGATAAACTTGATTTAGCTTCAAATCAATGCGAAGTAGAAGGATTAGCTTCAAATCCATGCAACACAAATGATTTAGCTTCAGACACTTGGGATATAAGTGATATAGCTTCAAATGCAGACGATCAAACGAGTTAGCATCTAATCCATGCGAAACTCATGATTTAGCTTCAAATCAATGCGATGTAGAAGGTTTACCTTCGAATCCATGCTTAACAAATAATTTAGCTTCAAACACTTGGGATATAAGTGATATAGCTTCAAATGCAGACGATCAAATGAGTTAGCTTCAAGTCCACGCGAAACAAGTGATTTAGCTTCAGACACTTGCGATATAAGTGATATAGCTTCAAATGCAGAAGAAACAAACGAGTTATCTTCAAATCCATGCCATGCACTTGAGTTAGCTGAAAATGAATGAGATGTAGTAGGTTTAGCTTCAAATCTATGCGAAACAAATGACTTAGCATCTGATACTTGCGATATAAGTGATATAGCTTCAAATGCAGGCGAAACAAACGAGTTAGCTTCTAATCCATGCGAAACTCATGATTTAGCTTCAAATCAATGCGATGTAGAAGGTTTACCTTCAAATCCATGCTTAACAAATAATTTAGCTTCAAACACTTGGGATATAAGTGATATAGCTTCAAATGCGGATGATCAAACGTGTTAGCTTCAAGTCCACGCGATAAATTTGATTTAGCTTCAAATCATTGCGAAGTAGAAGGATGAGCTTCAAATCCATGCAACACAAATGATTTAGCTTCAAATACTAGCGATATAAATGATATAGCTTCAAATGCAGGCAAAACAAACGTGTTAGCTTCTAATCCATGCGAAACTCATGATTTAGCTTCAAATCAATGCGATGTAGAAGGTTTACCTTCAAATCCATGCTTAACAAATAATTTAGCTTCAAACACTTGGGATATAAGTGATATAGCTTGAAATGCAGACGATCAAACGAGTTAGCTTCAAGTCGACGCGAAACAAGTGATTTAGCTTCAGACACTTGCGATATAAGTGATATAGCTTCAAATGCAGAAGAAACAAACGAGTTATCTTCTAATCCGTGCGAAGCTCATGATTTAGCTTCAAATCAATGCGATGTAGAAGGTTCATCTTCAAATCCATGCTTAACAAATAATTTAGCTTCAAACACTTGGGATATAAGTTATATAGCTTGAAATGCAGACGATCAAACGAGTTAGCTTCAAGTCCACGCGAAACAAGTGATTTAGCTTCAGACAGTTGCGATATAAGTGATATAGCTTCAAATGCAGAAGAAACAAACGAGTTATCTTCAAATGCATGTCATGCACGTGATTTAGCTGAAAATGAGTGACATGTAGAAGGTTTAGCTTCAAATCTATGCGAAACAAATGATTTAGCATCAGATACTTGCGATATAAGTGATATAGCTTCAAATGGAGGCGAAACAAACGAATTAGCTTCTAATCCATGCGAAACTCATGATTTAGCTGCAAATCAATGTGATGTAGAAGGTTTACCTTCAAATTCATGCTTAACAAATAATTTAGCTTCAAACACTTGGGATATAAGTGATATAGCTTCAAATGCGGATGATCAAACGTGTTAGCTTCAAGTCCACGCGAAACAAGTGATTTAGCTTCAAATACTTGCGATATAAATGATATAGCTTCAAATGTAGGCGAAACAAACGAGTTAGCTTCTAATCCATGCGAAACTCATGATTTAGCTTCAAATAAATGCGATGTAGAAGGTTTACCTTCAAATCCATGCGTAACAAATAATTTAGCTTCAAACACTTGGGATATAGGTGATATAGCTTCAAATGCAGACGATCAAACGAGTTAGCCTCAAAATCCATGCGATAAACTTGATTTAGCTTCAAATCAATGCGAAGTAGAAGGATGAGCATCAAAACCATGCAACACAAATGATTTAGCTTCAAATACTTGCGATATAAATGATATAGCTTCAAATGTAGGGCGAAACAAACGAGTTAGCTTCTAATCCACGCGAAACAAGTGATTTAGCTTCAGACATTTGCGATATAAGTGATATAGTTTCAAATGCAGAAGACACAAACGAGTTATCTTCAAATCCATGCCATGCACTTGATTTAGCTGAAAATCAATGCGATGTAGTAGGTTTAGCTTCAAATCCATGCGAAACAAATGATTTAGCTTCAAATCAATGCGATGTAGAAGGTTTACCTTTAAATCCATGCTTAAAAAATGATTTAGCTTCAAACACTTGGGATATAAGTGATATGGCTTCAAATGCAGACGATCAAACGAGATAGCTTCAAAATCAATGCGATAAACTTGATTTAGCTTCAAATCAATGCGATGTAGAAGCTTTACCTTCAAATCCATGCAACACAAATGATTTAGCTTCAAATACTTGCGATATAAATGATATAGCTTCAAATGCAGGCCTAACAAACGAGTTAGCTTCTAATACATGCGAAACTCATGATTTAGCTTCAAATCAATGCGATGTAGAAGGTTTACCTTCAAATCCATGCACAACAAATGATTTAGCTTCAAATACTTGCGATATAAATGATATAGCTTCAAATGCAGGCGAAACAAACGTGTTAGCTTCTAATCCATGCGAAACTCATGATTTAGCTTCAAATCAATGCGATGTAGAAGGTTTACCTTCTAATCCATGCTTAAAAAATGATTTAGTTTCAAATACTTGCGATATAAATGATATAGATTCAAATGCAGACGATCAAACAAGTTAGCCACAAAATCCATGCGATAAACTTGATTTAGCTTCAAATCAATGCGAAGTAGAAGGATTAGCTTAAAATCCATGCAACACAAATTATTTAGCTTCAAATACTTGCGATATAAATGATATAGCTTCAAATGCAGGCGAAACAAACGAGTTAGCTTCTAATCCATGCGAAACTCATGATTTAGCTTCAAATCAATGCGATGTAGAAGGTTTACCTTTAAATCCATGCTTAACCAATAATTTAGCTTCAAACACTTGGGATATAAGTGATATAGCTTCAAATGCAGACGATCAAACGAGTTAGCTCCAAAATCCATGCGATAAACTTGATTTAGCTTCAAAACAATGCGAAGTAGAAGGATTAGCTTAAAATCCATGCAACACAAATGATTTAGCTTCAAATACTTGCGATATAAATGATATAGCTTCAAATGTAGGCGAAACAAACGAGTTAGCTTCTAATCCATGCGAAACTCATGATTTAGCTTCAATCCATTTACCATCTAATCCATTTACCTTCAAATCCATGCTTAACAAATAATTTAGCTTCAACCACTTGGGATATAAGTGATATAGCTTCAAATGCAGACGATCAAACGAGTTAGCTTCAAAATCCATGCGATAAACTTGATTTAGCTTCAAATCAATGCGAAGTAGAAGGATTAGCTTCAAATCCATGCAACACAAATGATTTAGCATCAGACACTTGGGATATAAATGATATAGCTTCAAATGCAGGCGAAACAAACGAGTTAGCTTCTAATCCATGCGAAACTCAAGATTTAGCTTCAAATCAATGCGATGTAGAAGTTTTACCTTCAAATCCATGCTTAAAAAATGATTTAGCTTCAAATACTTGCGATATAAATGATATAGCTTCAAATGCAGACGATCAAACAAGTTAGCCACAAAATCCATGCGATAAACTTGATTTAGCTTCAAATCAATGCGAAGTAGAAGGATTAGCTTCAAATCCATGCAACACAAATGATTTAGCTTCAGACACTTGGGATATAAGTGATATAGCTTCAAATGCAGACGATCAAACGAGTTAGCATCTAATCCATGCGAAACTCATGATTTAGCTTCAAATCAATGCGATGTAGAAGGTTTACCTTCAAATCCATGCTTAACAAATAATTTAGCTTCAAACACTTGGGATATAAGTGATATAGCTTCAAATGCAGACGATCAAACGAGTTAGCTTCAAGTCCACGCGAAACAAGTGATTTAGCTTCAGACACTTGCGATATAAGTGATATAGATTCAAATGCAGACGATCAAACAAGTTAGCCACAAAATCCATGCGATAAACTTGATTTAGCTTCAAATCAATGCGAAGTAGAAGGATTAGCTTAAAATCCATGCAACACAAATTATTTAGCTTCAAATACTTGCGATATAAATGATATAGCTTCAAATGCAGGCGAAACAAACGAGTTAGCTTCTAATCCATGCGAAACTCATGATTTAGCTTCAAATCAATGCGATGTAGAAGGTTTACCTTTAAATCCATGCTTAACCAATAATTTAGCTTCAAACACTTGGGATATAAGTGATATAGCTTCAAATGCAGACGATCAAACGAGTTAGCTCCAAAATCCATGCGATAAACTTGATTTAGCTTCAAAACAATGCGAAGTAGAAGGATTAGCTTAAAATCCATGCAACACAAATGATTTAGCTTCAAATACTTGCGATATAAATGATATAGCTTCAAATGTAGGCGAAACAAACGAGTTAGCTTCTAATCCATGCGAAACTCATGATTTAGCTTCAATCCATTTACCATCTAATCCATTTACCTTCAAATCCATGCTTAACAAATAATTTAGCTTCAACCACTTGGGATATAAGTGATATAGCTTCAAATGCAGACGATCAAACGAGTTAGCTTCAAAATCCATGCGATAAACTTGATTTAGCTTCAAATCAATGCGAAGTAGAAGGATTAGCTTCAAATCCATGCAACACAAATGATTTAGCATCAGACACTTGGGATATAAATGATATAGCTTCAAATGCAGGCGAAACAAACGAGTTAGCTTCTAATCCATGCGAAACTCAAGATTTAGCTTCAAATCAATGCGATGTAGAAGTTTTACCTTCAAATCCATGCTTAAAAAATGATTTAGCTTCAAATACTTGCGATATAAATGATATAGCTTCAAATGCAGACGATCAAACAAGTTAGCCACAAAATCCATGCGATAAACTTGATTTAGCTTCAAATCAATGCGAAGTAGAAGGATTAGCTTCAAATCCATGCAACACAAATGATTTAGCTTCAGACACTTGGGATATAAGTGATATAGCTTCAAATGCAGACGATCAAACGAGTTAGCATCTAATCCATGCGAAACTCATGATTTAGCTTCAAATCAATGCGATGTAGAAGGTTTACCTTCAAATCCATGCTTAACAAATAATTTAGCTTCAAACACTTGGGATATAAGTGATATAGCTTCAAATGCAGACGATCAAACGAGTTAGCTTCAAGTCCACGCGAAACAAGTGATTTAGCTTCAGACACTTGCGATATAAGTGATATAGCTTCAAATGCAGGCGAACAAACGAGTTAGCTTCAAAATCCATGCGATAAACTTGATTTAACATCAAATCAATGCGAAGTAGAAGGATTAGCTTCAAATCCATGCAACACAAGTGATTTAGCTTCTGACACTTGGGATATAAGTGATATAGCTTCAAATGCAGACGACCAAACGTGTTAGCTTCAAAATCCAAGCGATAAACTTGATTTAGCTTAAAATCAATGCGAAGTAGAAGGATTAGCTTAAAATCCATGCTTAACAAATGATTTAGCTTCAAATACTTGCGATATAAATGATATAGCTTAAAAAGCAGGCGAAACAAACGAATTAGCTTCTAATCCATGCGAAACTCATGATTTAGCTTCAAATCAATGTGATGTAGAAGGTTTTCCTTCAAATTCATGCTTAACAAATAATTTAGCTTCAAACACTTGGGATATAAGTGATATGTCATCAAATGCAGACGATCAAACGAGTTAGCTTCAAAATCCATGCGATAAACTTGATTTAGCTTCAAATCAATGCGAAGTAGAAGGATTAGCTTCAAATCCGCGAAACACAAATGATTTAGCTTCAAATACTTGCGATATAAATGATATAGCTTCAAATGCAGGCGAAACAAACGAGTTAGCTTCTAATCCATGCGAAACTCATGATTTAGCTTCAAATCAATGCGATGTAGAAGGTTTACCTTCAAATCCATCCTTAACAAATGATTTCGCTTCAAACACTTGCGATATAAATGATATAGCTTCAAATGCAGGCGAAACAACCGTGTTAGCTTCTAATCCATGCGAAACTCATGATTTAGCTTCAAATCAATGCGATGTAGAAGGTTTACCTTCAAATCCATGCTTAAAAAATGATTTAGCTTCAAACACTTGGGATATAAGTGATATGGCATCAAATGCAGGCGAAACAAACGAGTTAGCTTCTAATCCATGCGAAACTTATGATTTAGCTTCAAATCAATGCGATGTAGAAGGTTTACCTTCAAATCCATGCTTAACAAATGATTTCGCTTCAAATACTTGCGATATAAATGATATAGCTTGAAATGCAGGCGAAACAAACGTGTTAGCTTCTAATCCATGCGAAACTCATGATTTAGCTTCAAATCAATGCGATGTAGGAGGTTCACCTTCAAATCCATGCTTAAAAAATGATTTAGCTTCAAACACTTGGGATATAAGTGATATGGCATCAAATGCAGACGATCAAACGAGATAGCTTCTAATCCATGCGAAACTCATGATTTAGCTTCAAATCAATGCGATGTAGAAGGTTTACCTTCAAATCCATGCACAACAAACGATTTAGCTTCAGACACTTGGGATATAAGTGATATAGCTTCAAATGCAGACGATCAAACGAGTTAGCTTCAAGTCCACGCGAAACAAGTGATTTAGCTTCAGACACTTGCGATATAAGTGATATAGCTTCAAATGCAGAAGAAACAAACGAGTTAGCATCTAATCCATGCGAAACTCATGATTTAGCTTCAAATCAATGCGATGTATAAGGTTTACCTTCAAATCAATGCTTAACAAATAATTAATCTTCAAATACTTGCGATATAAATGATATAGCTTCAAATGCAGGCGAAACAAACGTGTTAGCTTCTAATCCATGCGAAACTCATGATTTAGCTTCAAATCAATGGGATGTAGAAGGTTTACCTTCTAATCCATGCATAAAAAATGATTTAGCTTCAAATATTTGCGATATAAATGATATAGCTTCAAATGCAGACGATCAAACAAGTTAGCCACAAAATCCATGCGACAAACTTGATTTAGCATCAAAACAATGCGAAGTAGAAGGATTAGCTACAAATCCATGCAACACAAAAGATTTAGCTTCAAATACTGGCGATATAAATGATATAGCTTCAAATGCAGGCGAAACATTCGAGTTAGCTTCTAATCCATGCGAAACTCATGATTTAGCTTCAAATCAATGCGATGTAGAAGGTTTACCTTTAAATCCATGCTTAAAAAATGATTTAGCTGCAAACACTTGGGATATAAGTGATATGTCATCAAATGCAGATGATCAAACGAGTTAGCTTCAAAATCCATGCGATAAACTTGATTTAGCTTCAAATCAATGCGAAGTAGAAGGATTAACTTCAAATCCATGCAACACAAATGATTTAGCATCAGACACTTGGGATATAAATGATATAACTTCAAATGCAGGCAAAACAAACGAGTTAGCTTCTAATCCATGCGAAACTCATGATTTAGCTTCAAATCAATGCGATGTAGAAGTTTTACCTTCAAATCCATGCTTAAAAAATGATTTATCTTCAAATACTTGCGATATAAATGATATAGCTTCAAATGCAGACGATCAAACAAGTTAGCCACAAAATCCATGCGATAAACTTGATTTAGCTTCAAATCAATGCGAAGTAGAAGGATTAGCTTCAAATCCATGCAACACAAAAGATTTAGCATCAAATACTTGCGATATAAATGATATAGCTTCAAATGCATGCGAATCAAACGAGTTAGCTTCTAATCCATGCAAAAACTCATGATTTAGCTTCAAATCAATGCGATGTAGGAGGTTTACCTTCAAATCCATGCACAACAAATGATTTAGCTTCAGACACTTGGGATATAAGTGATATAGCTTCAAATGCAGACGATCAAACGAGTTAGCATCTAATCCATGCGAAACTCATGATTTAGCTTCAAATCAATGCGATGTAGAAGGTTTACCTTCAAATCCATGCTTAACAAATAATTTAGCTTCAAACACTTGGGACATAAGTGATATAGCTTCAAATGCAGACGATCAAACGAGTTAGCTTCAAGTCCACGCGGAACAAGTGATTTAGCTTCAGACACTTGCGATATAAGTGATATAGCTTCAATGCAGAAGAAACAAACGAGTTATCTTCAAATCCATGCCATGCACTTGATTTAGCTGAAAATGAATGAGATGTAGAAGGTTTAGCTTCAAATCTATGCGAAACAAATGATTTAGCATCAGATACTTGCGATATAAATGATATAGCTTCAAATGCAGGCGAAACAAACGTGTTAGCTTCTAATCCATGCCAAACTCATTATTTAGCTTCAAATCAATGCGATGTAGGAGGTTTACCTTCAAATCCATGCTTAACAAATAATTTAGCTTCAAACACTTGGGATCATAAGTGATATAGCTTCAAACGCAGACGATCAAACAAGTTAGCCACAAAATCCATTTCGATAAACTTGATTTAGCTTCAAATCAATGCGAAGTAGAATGTTTAGCTTCAAATCCATGCAACACAAATGATTTAGCTTCAAATACTTGCGATATAAATGATATAGCTTCAAATGCAGGCGAAACAAACGAGTTAGCTTCTAATCCATGCGAAACTCATGATTTAGCTTCAAATCAATGCCATGTAGAAGGTTTACCTTCAAATCCATGCTTAACAAATGATTTCGCTTCAAATACTTGCGATATAAATGATATAGCTTCAAATGCAGGCGAAACATACGAGTTAGTTTTTAATCCATGCGAAACTCATGATTTAGCTTCAAATCAATTCGATGTAGAAGGTTTAAATTCAAATCCATGCTTAACAAATGATTTCGCTTCAAATACTTGCGATATAAATGATATAGCTTCAAATGCAGGCGAAACAAACGTGTTAGCTTCTAATCCAGCGAAACTCATGATTTAGCTTCAAATCAATGCGATGTAGAAGGTTTACCTTCAAATCCATGCTTAACAAATGATTTAGCTTCAAACACTTGGCATATAAGTGATATAGCTTCAAATGCAGACGATCAAACAAGTTAGCCACAAAATCCATGCGATAAACTTGATTTAGCTACAAATCAATGCGAAGTAGAAGGATTAGCTTCAAATCCATGCTTAACAAATGATTTAGCTTCAAAATACTTGCGATATAAATGATATAGCTTCAAATGCAGGCCTAACAAACGAGTTAGCTTCTAATCCATGCGAAACTCATGATTTAGCTTCAAATCAATGCGATGTAGAAGGTTTACCTTCAAATCCATGCACAACAAAGGATTTAGCTCAAGACACTTGGGATATAAGTGATATAGCTTCAAATGCAGACGATCAAACGAGTTAGCTTCAAGTCCACGCGAAACAAGTGATTTAGCTTCAGACACTTGCGATATAAGTGATATAGCTTCAAATGCAGAAGAAACAAACGAGTTAGCATCTAATCCATGCGAAACTCATGATTTAGCTTCAAATCAATGCGATGTATAAGGTTTACCTTCAAATCAATGCTTAACAAATAATTTATCTACAAATACTTGCGATATAAATGATATAGCTTCAAATGCAGGCGAAACAAACGTGTTAGCTTCTAATCCATGCAAACTCATGATTTAGCTTCAAATCAATGGGATGTAGAAGGTTTACCTTCTAATCCATGCTTAAAAATGATTTAGCTTCAAATATTTGCAATATAAATGATATAGCTTCAAATGCAGACGATCAAACAAGTTAGCTTCAAAATCCATGCGATAAACTTGATTTAGCTTCAAATCAATGCGAAGTAGAAGGATTAGCTTCAAATCCATGCAACACAAATGATTTAGCATCAGACACTTGGGATATAAATGATATAGCTTCAAATGCAGGCAAAACAAACGAGTTAGCTTCTAATCCATGCGAAACTCATGATTTAGCTTCAAATCAATGCGATGTAGAAGTTTTACCTTCAAATCCATGCTTAAAATATGATTTAGCTTCAAATACTTGCGATATAAATGATATAGCTTCAAATGCAGACGATCAAACAAGTTAGCTTCAAGTCGACGCGAAACAAGTGATTTAGCTTCAGACACTTGCGATATAAGTGATATAGCTTCAAATGCAGAAGAAACAAACGAGTTATCTTCAAATCCATGCCATGCACTTGATTTAGCTGAAAATCAATGTGATGTAGAAGGTTTACCTTCAAATCCATGCTTAACAAATAATTTAGCATCAAACACTTGGGATATATGTGATATAGCTTCAAATGCAGGCGAAACAAACGAGTTAGCTTCAAAATCCATGCGATAAACTTGATTTAGCTTCAAATCAATGCGAAGTAGAAGGATTAGCTTCCAATCAATGCGAAGTAGAAGGGTTAGCTTCAAATCCGTGCAACACAAATGATGTAGCTTCAAATACTTGCGATATAAATGATATAGCTTCAAGTGCAGGCGAAACAAACGTGTTAGCTTCTAATCCATGCGAAACTCATGATTTAGCTTCAAAATCAATGCGATGTAGAAGGTTTACCTTCTAATCCATGCTTAAAAAATGATTTAGCTTCAAATACTTGCGATATAAATGATATAGCTTCAAATGCAGACGATCAAACAAGTTAGCCACAAAATCCATGCGATAAACTTGATTTAGCTTCAAATCAATGCGAAGTAGAAGGATTAGCTTAAAATCCATGCAACACAAATGATTTATCTTCAAATACTTGCGATACAAATGATATAGCTTCAAATGCAGGCGAAACAAACGAGTTAGCTTCTAATTCATGCGAAACTCATGATTTAGCTTCAAAACAATGCGAAGTAGAAGGATTAGCTTAAAATCCATAGATCACAAATGATTTAGCTTCAAATACTTGCGATATAAATGATATAGCTTCAAATGTAGGCGAAACAAACGAGTTAGCTTCTAATCCATGCGAAACTCATGATTTAGCTTCAATCCATTTACCATCTAATCCATTTACCTTCAAATCCATGCTTAACAAATAATTTAGCTTCAACCACTTGGGATATAAGTGATATAGCTTCAAATGCAGACGATCAAACGAGTTAGCTTCAAAATCCATGCGATAAACTTGATTTAGCTTCAAATCAATGCGAAGTAGAAGGATTAGCTTCAAATCCATGCAACACAAATGATTTAGCATCAGACACTTGGGATATAAATGATATAGCTTCAAATGCAGGCGAAACAAACGAGTTAGCTTCTAATCCATGCGAAACTCATGATTTAGCTTCAAATCAATGCGATGTAGAAGTTTTACCTTCAAATCCATGCTTAAAAAATGATTTAGCTTCAAATACTTGCGATATAAATGATATAGCTTCAAATGCAGACGATCAAACGAGTTAGCATCTAATCCACGCGAAACAAGTGATTTAGCTTCAGACAGTTGCGATATAAGTGATATAGCTTCAAATGCAGAAGAAACAAACGAGTTATCTTCAAATGCATGCCATGCACTTGATTTAGCTGAAAATGAGTTACATGTAGAAGGTTTAGCTTCAAATCTATGCGAAACAAATGATTTAGCATCAGATACTTGCGATATAAGTGATATAGCTTCAAATGCAGGCGAAACAAACGAGTCAGCTTCTAATCCATGCGAAACTCATGATTTAGCTTCAAATCAATGCGATGTAGAAGGTTTACCTTCAAATCCATGCTTAACAAATAATTTAGCTTCAAACACTTGGGATATAAGTGATATAGCTTGAAATGCAGACGATCAAACGAGTTAGCTTCAAATCCACGCGATAAACTTCATTTAGGTTCAAATCAATGCGAAGTAGAAGGATTAGCTTCAAATCAATGCGAAGTAGAAGGATTAGCTTCAAATCCGTGCAACACAAATGATGTAGCTTCAAATACTTGCGATATAAATCATATAGCTTCAAATGCAGGCGAAACAAACAAGTTAGCTTCTAATCCATGCGAAACTCTTGATTTAGCTTCAAATCAATGCGATGTAGAAGGTTTACCTTCACATCCATGCTTAACAAATGATTTAGCTTCAAACACTTCGGATATAAGTGACATAGCTTCAAATGCAGACCATCAAACGAGTTAGCTTCATAATCCACGCGATAAATTTGATTTAGCTTCAAATCATTGCGAAGTAGAAGGATGAGCTTCATATCCATGCAACACAAATGATTTAGCTTCAAATACTTGCGATATAAATGATATAGCTTCAAATGTAGGGCGAAACAAACGAGTTAGCTTCTAATCCACGCGAAACAAGTGATTTAGCTTCAGACATTTGCGATATAAGTGATATAGCTTCAAATGCAGAATTCACAAACGAGTTATCTTCAAATCCATGCCATGCACTTGATTTAGCCGAACATCAATGCGATGTAGTAGGTTTAGCTTCAAATCCATGCGAAACAAATGATTTAGGTTCAGATACTTGCGGTATAAATGATACAGCTTCAAATGCAGACGAAACAAACGAGTTAGCTTCATATCTATGCGAAACACATGATTTAGCTTCAAATCAATGCGATGTAGAAGGTTTACCTTTAAATCCATGCTTAAAAAATGATTTAGCTTCAAACACTTGGGATATAAGTGATATGGCTTCAAATGCAGACGATCAAACGAGATAGCTTCAAAATCCATGCGATAAACTTGATTTAGCTTCAAATCAATGCGATGTAGAAGCTTTACCTTCAAATCCATGCAACACAAATGATTTAGCTTCAAATACTTGCGATATAAATGATATAGCTTCAAATGCAGGCCTAACAAACGAGTTAGCTTCTAATACATGCGAAACTCATGATTTAGCTTCAAATAAATGCGATGTAGAAGGTTTACCTTCAAATCCATGCGTAACAAATAATTTAGCTTCAAACACTTGGGATATAAGTGATATAGCTTCAAATGCAGACGATCAAACGAGTTAGCCTCAAAATCCATGCGATAAACTTGATTTAGCTTCAAATCAATGCGAAGTAGAAGGATGAGCTTCAAATCCATGCAACACAAATGATTTAGCTTCAAATACATGCGATATAAATGATATAGCTTCAAATGTAGGGCGAAACAAACGAGTTAGCTTCTAATCCACGCGAAACAAGTGATTTAGCTTCAGACATTTGCGATATAAGTGATATAGCTTCAAATGCAGAAGACACAAACGAGTTATGTTCAAATCCATACCATGCACTTGATTTAGCTGAAAATCAATGCGATGTAGTAGGTTTAGCTTCAAATCCATGCGAAACAAATGATTTAGGTTCAGATACTTGCGGTATAAATGATACAGCTTCAAATGCAGACGAAACAAACGAGTTAGCTTCATATCTATGCGAAACACATGATTTAGCTTCAAATCAATGCGATGTAGAAGGTTTACCTTTAAATCCATGCTTAAAAAATGATTTAGCTTCAAACACTTGGGATATAAGTGATATGGCTTCAAATGCAGACGATCAAACGAGATAGCTTCAAAATCCATGCGATAAACTTGATTTAGCTTCAAATCAATGCGATGTAGAAGCTTTACCTTCAAATCCATGCAACACAAATGATTTAGCTTCAAATACTTGCGATATAAATGATATAGCTTCAAATGCAGGCCTAACAAACGAGTTAGCTTCTAATACATGCGAAACTCATGATTTAGCTTCAAATCAATGCGATGTAGAAGATTTACCTTCAAATCCATGCACAACAAATGATTTAGCTTCAAATACTTGCGATATAAATGATATAGCTTCAAATGCAGGCGAAACAAACGTGTTAGCTTCTAATCCATGCGAAAATCATGATTTAGCTTCAAATCAATGCGATGTAGAAGGTTTACCTTTAAATCTATGCTTAACCAATAATTTAGCTTCAAACACTTGGGATATAAGTGATATAGCTTCAAATGCAGACGATCAAACGAGTTAGCTTCAAGTCCACGCGAAACAAGTGATTTAGCTTCAGACACTTGCGATATAAGTGATATAGCTTCAAATGCAGAAGAAACAAACGAGTTATCTTCAAATCCATGCCATGCACTTGAGTTAGCTGAAAATGAATGAGATGTAGAAGGTTTAGCTTCAAATCTATGCGAAACAAATGACTTAGCATCAGATACTTGCGATATTAGTGATATAGCTTCAAATGCAGGCGAAACAAACGAGTTAGCTTCTAATCCATGCGAAACTCATGATTTAGCTTCAAATCAATGTGATGTAGAAGGTTTACCTTCAAATCCATGCTTAACAAATAATTTAGCATCAAACATTTGGGATATAAGTGATATAGCTTCAAATGCAGACGTTCAAACGAATTAGCTTCAAAATCCATGCGATAAACTTGATTTAGGTTCAAATCAATGCGAAGTAGAAGGATTAGCTTCAAATCAATGCCAAGTAGAAGGATTAGCTTCAAATCCGTGCAACACAAATGATGTAGCTTCAAATACTTGCGATATAAATCATATAGCTTCAAATGCAGGCGAAACAAACAAGTTAGCTTCTAATCCATGCGAAACTCTTGATTTAGCTTCAAATCAATGCGATGTAGAAGGTTTACCTTCAAATCCATGCTTAACAAATGATTTAGCTTCAAACACTTCGGATATAAGTGACATAGCTTCAAATGCAGACGATCAAACGAGTTAGCTTCATAATCCACGCGATAAATTTGATTTAGCTTCAAATCATTGCGAAGTAGAAGGATGTGCTTCAAATCCATGCAACACAAATGATTTAGCTTCAAATACTAGCGATATAAATGATATAGCTTCAAATGCAGGCAAAACAAACGTGTTAGCTTCTAATCCATGCGAAACTCATGATTTAGCTTCAAATCAATGCGATGTAGAAGGTTTACCTTCAAATCCATGCTTAACAAATAATTTAGCTTCAAACACTTGGGATATAAGTGATATAGCTTGAAATGCAGACGATCAAACGAGTTAGCTTCAAGTCGACGCGAAACAAGTGATTTAATTTCAGACACTTGCGATATAAGTGATATAGCTTCAAATGCAGAAGAAACAAACGAGTTATCTTCTAATCCGTGCGAAGCTCATGATTTAGCTTCAAATCAATGCGATGTAGAAGGTTTATCTTCAAATCCATGCTTAACAAATAATTTAGCTTCAAACACTTGGGATATAAGTTATATAGCTTGAAATGCAGACGATCAAACGAGTTAGCTTCAAGTCCACGCGAAACAAGTGATTTAGCTTCAGACAGTTGCGATATAAGTGATATAGCTTCAAATGCAGAAGAAACAAACGAGTTATCTTCAAATGCATGCCATGCACGTGATTTAGCTGAAAGTGAGTGACATGTAGAAGGTTTAGCTTCAAATCTATGCGAAACAAATGATTTAGCATCAGATACTTGCGATATAAGTGATATAGCTTCAAATGGAGGCGAAACAAACGAATTAGCTTCTAATCCATGCGAAACTCATGATTTAGCTGCAAATCAATGTGATGTAGAAGGTTTACCTTCAAATTCATGCTTAACAAATAATTTAGCTTCAAACACTTGGGATATAAGTGATATAGCTTCAAATGCGGATGATCAAACGTGTTAGCTTCAAGTCCACGCGAAACAAGTGATTTAGCTTCAAATACTTGCGATATAAATGATATAGCTTCAAATGTAGGCGAAACAAACGAGTTAGCTTCTAATCCATGCGAAACTCATGATTTAGCTTCAAATAAATGCGATGTAGAAGGTTTACCTTCAAATCCATGCGTAACAAATAATTTAGCTTCAAACACTTGGGATATAAGTGATATAGCTTCAAATGCAGACGATCAAACGAGTTAGCCTCAAAATCCATGCGATAAACTTGATTTAGCTTCAAATCAATGCGAAGTAGAAGGATGAGCTTCAAAACCATGCAACACAAATGATTTAGCTTCAAATACTTGCGATATAAATGATATAGCTTCAAATGTAGGGCGAATCAAACGAGTTAGCTTCTAATCCACGCGAAACAAGTGATTTAGCTTCAGACATTTGCGATATAAGTGATATAGCTTCAAATGCAGAAGACACAAACGAGTTATCTTCAAATCCATGCCATGCACTTGATTTAGCTGAAAATCAATGCGATGTAGTAGGTTTAGCTTCAAATCCATGCGAAACAAATGATTTAGGTTCAGATACTTGCGGTATAAATGATACAGCTTCAAATGCAGACGAAACAAACGAGTTAGCTTCATATCTATGCGAAACACATGATTTAGCTTCAAATCAATGCGATGTAGTAGGTTTACCTTTAAATCCATGCTTAAAAAATGATTTAGCTTCAAACACTTGGGATATAATTGATATGGCTTCAAATGCAGACGATCAAACGAGATAGCTTCAAAATCCATGCGATAAACTTGATTTAGCTTCAAATCAATGCGATGTAGAAGCTTTACCTTCAAATCCATGCAACACAAATGATTTAGCTTCAAATACTTGCGATATAAATGATATAGCTTCAAATGCAGGCCTAACAAACGAGTTAGCTTCTAATACATGCGAAACTCATGATTTAGCTTCAAATCAATGCGATGTAGAAGGTTTACCTTCAAATCCATGCACAACAAATGATTTAGCTTCAAATACTTGCGATATAAATGATATAGCTTCAAATGCAGGCGAAACAAACGTGTTAGCTTCTAATCCATGCGAAACTCATGATTTAGCTTCAAATCAATGCGATGTAGAAGGTTTACCTTCTAATCCATGCTTAAAAAATGATTTAGTTTCAAATACTTGCGATATAAATGATATAGCTTCAAATGCAGACGATCAAACAAGTTAGCCACAAAATCCATGCGATAAACTTGATTTAGCTTCAAATCAATGCGAAGTAGAAGGATTAGCTTAAAATCCATGCAACACAAATTATTTAGCTTCAAATACTTGCGATATAAACGATATAGCTTCAAATGCAGGCGAAACAAACGAGTTAGCTTCTAATCCATGCGAAACTCATGATTTAGCTTCAAATCAATGCGATGTAGAAGGTTTACCTTTAAATCCATGCTTAACCAATAATTTAACTTCAAACACTTGGGATATAAGTGATATAGCTTCAAATGCAGACGATCAAACGAGTTAGCTTCAAAATCCATGCGATAAACTTGATTTAGCTTCAAAACAATGCGAAGTAAAAGGATTAGCTTAAAATCCATGCAACACAAATGATTTAGCTTCAAATACTTGCGATATAAATGATATAGCTTCAAATGTAGGCGAAACAAACGAGTTAGCTTCTAATCCATGCGAAACTCATGATTTAGCTTCAATCCATTTACCATCTAATCCATTTACCTTCAAATCCATGCTTAACAAATAATTTAGCTTCAACCACTTGGGATATAAGTGATATAGCTTCAAATGCAGACGATCAAACGAGTTAGCTTCAAAATCCATGCGATAAACTTGATTTAGCTTCAAATCAATGCGAAGTAGAAGGATTAGCTTCAAATCCATGCAACACAAATGATTTAGCATCAGATGCTTGCGATATAAGTGATATAGCTTCAAAGGCAGGAGAAACAAACGAGTTAGCTTATAATCCATGCGAAACTCATGATTTAGCTTCAAATCAATGCGAAGTAGAAGGATTAGCTTCAAATCCATGCAACACAAATGATTTAGCTCCAAATACTTGCGATATAAATGATATAGCTTCAAATGCAGGCCTAACAAACGAGTTATCTTCTAATCCATGCGAAACTGATGATTTAGCTTCAAATCAATGCGATGTAGAAGGTTTACCTTCAAATCCATGCTTAACAAATAATTTAGCTTCAAACACTTGGGATATAAGTGATATAGCTTCAAATGCAGACGATCAAACGAGTTAGCTTCAAGTCCACGCGAAACAAGTGATTTAGCTTCAGACACTTGCGATATAAGTGATATAGCTTCAAATGCAGAAGAAACAAACGAGTTATCTTCAAATCCATGCCATGCACTTGAGTTAGCTGAAAATGAATGAGATGTAGAAGGTTTAGCTTCAAATCCGTGCAACACAAATGATGTAGCTTCAAATACTTGCGATATAAATCATATAGCTTCAAATGCAGGCGAAACAAACAAGTTAGCTTCTAATCCATGCGAAACTCTTGATTTAGCTTCAAATCAATGCGATGTAGAAGGTTTACCTTCAAATCCATGCTTAACAAATGATTTAGCTTCAAACACTTCGGATATAAGTGACATAGCTTCAAATGCAGACGATCAAACGAGTTAGCTTCATAATCCACGCGATAAATTTGATTTAGCTTCAAATCATTGCGAAGTAGAAGGATGAGCTTCAAATCCATGCAACACAAATGATTTAGCTTCAAATACTAGCGATATAAATGATATAGCTTCAAATGCAGGCAAAACAAACGTGTTAGCTTCTAATCCATGCGAAACTCATGATTTAGCTTCAAATCAATGCGATGTAGAAGGTTTACCTTCAAATCCATGCTTAACAAATAATTTAGCTTCAAACACTTGGGATATAAGTGATATAGCTTGAAATGCAGACGATCAAACGAGTTAGCTTCAAGTCGACGCGAAACAAGTGATTTAGCTTCAGACACTTGCGATATAAGTGATATAGCTTCAAATGCAGAAGAAACAAACGAGTTATCTTCTAATCCGTGCGAAGCTCATGATTTAGCTTCAAATCAATGCGATGTAGAAGGTTTATCTTCAAATCCATGCTTAACAAATAATTTAGCTTCAAACACTTGGGATATAAGTTATATAGCTTGAATTGCAGACGATCAAACGAGTTAGCTTCAAGTCCACGCGAAACAAGTGATTTAGCTTCAGACAGTTGCGATATAAGTGATATAGCTTCAAATGCAGAAGAAACAAACGAGTTATCTTCAAATGCATGCCATGCACGTGATTTAGCTGAAAGTGAGTGACATGTAGAAGGTTTAGCTTCAAATCTATGCGAAACAAATGATTTAGCATCAGATACTTGCGATATAAGTGATATAGCTTCAAATGGAGGCGAAACAAACGAATTAGCTTCTAATCCATGCGAAACTCATGATTTAGCTGCAAATCAATGTGATGTAGAAGGTTTACCTCAAATTCATGCTTAACAAATAATTTAGCTTCAAACACTTGGGATATAAGTGATATAGCTTCAAATGCGGATGATCAAACGTGTTAGCTTCAAGTCCACGCGAAACAAGTGATTTAGCTTCAAATACTTGCGATATAAATGATATAGCTTCAAATGTAGGCGAAACAAACGAGTTAGCTTCTAATCCATGCGAAACTCATGATTTAGCTTCAAATAAATGCGATGTAGAAGGTTTACCTTCAAATCCATGCGTAACAAATAATTTAGCTTCAAACACTTGGGATATAAGTGATATAGCTTCAAATGCAGACGATCAAACGAGTTAGCCTCAAAATCCATGCGATAAACTTGATTTAGCTTCAAATCAATGCGAAGTAGAAGGATGAGCTTCAAAACCATGCAACACAAATGATTTAGCTTCAAATACTTGCGATATAAATGATATAGCTTCAAATGTAGGGCGAAACAAACGAGTTAGCTTCTAATCCACGCGAAACAAGTGATTTAGCTTCAGACATTTGCGATATAAGTGATATAGCTTCAAATGCAGAAGACACAAACGAGTTATCTTCAAATCCATGCCATGCACTTGATTTAGCTGAAAATCAATGCGATGTAGTAGGTTTAGCTTCAAATCCATGCGAAACAAATGATTTAGGTTCAGATACTTGCGGTATAAATGATACAGCTTCAAATGCAGACGAAACAAACGAGTTAGCTTCATATCTATGCGAAACACATGATTTAGCTTCAAATCAATGCGATGTAGAAGGTTTACCTTTACATCCATGCTTAAAAAATGATTTAGCTTCAAACACTTGGGATATAAGTGATATGGCTTCAAATGCAGACGATCAAACGAGATAGCTTCAAAATCCATGCGATAAACTTGATTTAGCTTCAAATCAATGCGATGTAGAAGCTTTACCTTCAAATCCATGCAACACAAATGATTTAGCTTCAAATACTTGCGATATAAATGATATAGCTTCAAATGCAGGCCTAACAAACGAGTTAGCTTCTAATACATGCGAAACTCATGATTTAGCTTCAAATCAATGCGATGTAGAAGGTTTACCTTCAAATCCATGCACAACAAATGATTTAGCTTCAAATACTTGCGATATAAATGATATAGCTTCAAATGCAGGCGAAACAAACGTGTTAGCTTCTAATCCATGCGAAACTCATGATTTAGCTTCAAATCAATGCGATGTAGAAGGTTTACCTTCTAATCCATGCTTAAAAAATGATTTAGTTTCAAATACTTGCGATATAAATGATATAGCTTCAAATGCAGACGATCAAACAAGTTAGCCACAAAATCCATGCGATAAACTTGATTTAGCTTCAAATCAATGCGAAGTAGAAGGATTAGCTTAAAATCCATGCAACACAAATTATTTAGCTTCAAATACTTGCGATATAAATGATATAGCTTCAAATGCAGGCGAAACAAACGAGTTAGCTTCTAATCCATGCGAAACTCATGATTTAGCTTCAAATCAATGCGATGTAGAAGGTTTACCTTTAAATCCATGCTTAACCAATAATTTAGCTTCAAACACTTGGGATATAAGTGATATAGCTTCAAATGCAGACGATCAAACGAGTTAGCTTCAAAATCCATGCGATAAACTTGATTTAGCTTCAAAACAATGCGAAGTAGAAGGATTAGCTTAAAATCCATGCAACACAAATGATTTAGCTTCAAATACTTGCGATATAAATGATATAGCTTCAAATGTAGGCGAAACAAACGAGTTAGCTTCTAATCCATGCGAAACTCATGATTTAGCTTCAATCCATTTACCATCTAATCCATTTACCTTCAAATCCATGCTTAACAAATAATTTAGCTTCAACCACTTGGGATATAAGTGATATAGCTTCAAATGCAGACGATCAAACGAGTTAGCTTCAAAATCCATGCGATAAACTTGATTTAGCTTCAAATCAATGCGAAGTAGAAGGATTAGCTTCAAATCCATGCAACACAAATGATTTAGCATCAGACACTTGGGATATAAATGATATAGCTTCAAATGCAGGCGAAACAAACGAGTTAGCTTCTAATCCATGCGAAACTCAAGATTTAGCTTCAAATCAATGCGATGTAGAAGTTTTACCTTCAAATCCATGCTTAAAAAATGATTTAGCTTCAAATACTTGCGATATAAATGATATAGCTTCAAATGCAGACGATCAAACAAGTTAGCCACAAAATCCATGCGATAAACTTGATTTAGCTTCAAATCATTGCGAAGTAGAAGGATTAGCTTCAAATCCATGCAACACAAATGATTTAGCTTCAGACACTTGGGATATAAGTGATATAGCTTCAAATGCAGACGATCAAACGAGTTAGCATCTAATCCATGCGAAACTCATGATTTAGCTTCAAATCAATGCGATGTAGAAGGTTTACCTTCAAATCCATGCTTAACAAATAATTTAGCTTCAAACACTTGGGATATAAGTGATATGGCTTCAAATGCGGATGATCAAACGTGTTAGCTTCAAGTCCACGCGATAAATTTGATTTAGCTTCAAATCATTGCGAAGTAGAAGGATGAGCTTCAAATCCATGTAACACAAATGATTTAGCTTCAAATACTTGCGATATAAATGATATAGCTTCAAATGCAGGCAAAACAAACGTGTTAGCTTCTAATCCATGCGAAACTCATGATTTAGCTTCAAATCAATGCGATGTAGAAGGTTTACCTTCAAATCCATGCACAACAAATGATTTAGCTTCAAATACTTGCGATATAAATGATATAGCTTCAAATGCAGGCGAAACAAACGTGTTAGCTTCTAATCCATGCGAAACTCATGATTTAGCTTCAAATCAATGCGATGTAGAAGGTTTACCTTCTAATCCATGCTTAAAAAATGATTTAGTTTCAAATACTTGCGATATAAATGATATAGATTCAAATGCAGACGATCAAACAAGTTAGCCACAAAATCCATGCGATAAACTTGATTTAGCTTCAAATCAATGCGAAGTAGAAGGATTAGCTTAAAATCCATGCAACACAAATTATTTAGCTTCAAATACTTGCGATATAAATGATATAGCTTCAAATGCAGGCGAAACAAACGAGTTAGCTTCTAATCCATGCGAAACTCATGATTTAGCTTCAAATCAATGCGATGTAGAAGGTTTACCTTTAAATCCATGCTTAACCAATAATTTAGCTTCAAACACTTGGGATATAAGTGATATAGCTTCAAATGCAGACGATCAAACGAGTTAGCTCCAAAATCCATGCGATAAACTTGATTTAGCTTCAAAACAATGCGAAGTAGAAGGATTAGCTTAAAATCCATGCAACACAAATGATTTAGCTTCAAATACTTGCGATATAAATGATATAGCTTCAAATGTAGGCGAAACAAACGAGTTAGCTTCTAATCCATGCGAAACTCATGATTTAGCTTCAATCCATTTACCATCTAATCCATTTACCTTCAAATCCATGCTTAACAAATAATTTAGCTTCAACCACTTGGGATATAAGTGATATAGCTTCAAATGCAGACGATCAAACGTGTTAGCTTCAAAATCCATGCGATAAACTTGATTTAGCTTCAAATCAATGCGAAGTAGAAGGATTAGCTTCAAATCCATGCAACACAAATGATTTAGCATCAGACACTTGGGATATAAATGATATAGCTTCAAATGCAGGCGAAACAAACGAGTTAGCTTCTAATCCATGCGAAAGTCAAGATTTAGCTTCAAATCAATGCGATGTAGAAGTTTTACCTTCAAATCCATGCTTAAAAAATGATTTAGCTTCAAATACTTGCGATATAAATGATATAGCTTCAAATGCAGACGATCAAACAAGTTAGCCACAAAATCCATGCGATAAACTTGATTTAGCTTCAAATCAATGCGAAGTAGAAGGATTAGCTTCAAATCCATGCAACACAAATGATTTAGCTTCAGACACTTGGGATATAAGTGATATAGCTTCAAATGCAGACGATCAAACGAGTTAGCATCTAATCCATGCGAAACTCATGATTTAGCTTCAAATCAATGCGATGTAGAAGGTTTACCTTCAAATCCATGCTTAACAAATAATTTAGCTTCAAACACTTGGGATATAACTGATATAGCTTGAAATGCAGACGATCAAACGAGTTAGCTTCAAGTCGACGCGAAACAAGTGATTTAGCTTCAGACACTTGCGATATAAGTGATATAGCTTCAAATGCAGAAGAAACAAACGAGTTATCTTCTAATCCGTGCGAAGCTCATGATTTAGCTTCAAATCAATGCGATGTAGAAGGTTTATCTTCAAATCCATGCTTAACAAATAATTTAGCTTCAAACACTTGGGATATAAGTTATATAGCTTGAAATGCAGACGATCAAACGAGTTAGCTTCAAGTCCACGCGAAACAAGTGATTTAGCTTCAGACAGTTGCGATATAAGTGATATAGCTTCAAATGCAGAAGAAACAAACGAGTTATCTTCAAATGCATGTCATGCACGTGATTTAGCTGAAAATGAGTGACATGTAGAAGGTTTAGCTTCAAATCTATGCGAAACAAATGATTTAGCATCAGATACTTGCGATATAAGTGATATAGCTTCAAATGGAGGCGAAACAAACGAATTAGCTTCTAATCCATGCGAAACTCATGATTTAGCTGCAAATCAATGTGATGTAGAAGGTTTACCTTCAAATTCATGCTTAACAAATTATTTAGCTTCAAACACTTGGGATATAAGTGATATAGCTTCAAATGCGGATGATCAAACGTGTTAGCTTCAAGTCCACGCGAAACAAGTGATTTAGCTTCAAATACTTGCGATATAAATGATATAGCTTCAAATGTAGGCGAAACAAACGAGTTAGCTTCTAATCCATGCGAAACTCATGATTTAGCTTCAAATAAATGCGATGTAGAAGGTTTACCTTCAAATCCATGCGTAACAAATAATTTAGCTCCAAACACTTGGGATATAAGTGATATAGCTTCAAATGCAGACGATCAAACGAGTTAGCCTCAAAATCCATGCGATAAACTTGATTTAGCTTCAAATCAATGCGAAGTAGAAGGATGAGCTTCAAAACCATGCAACACAAATGATTTAGCTTCAAATACTTGCGATATAAATGATATAGCTTCAAATGTAGGGCGAAACAAACGAGTTAGCTTCTAATCCACGCGAAACAAGTGATTTAGCTTCAGACATTTGCGATATAAGTGATATAGCTTCAAATGCAGAAGACACAAACGAGTTATCTTCAAATCCATGCCATGCACTTGATTTAGCTGAAAATCAATGCGATGTAGTAGGTTTAGCTTCAAATCCATGCGAAACAAATGATTTAGGTTCAGATACTTGCGGTATAAATGATACAGCTTCAAATGCAGACGAAACAAACGAGTTAGCTTCATATCTATGCGAAACACATGATTTAGCTTCAAATCAATGCGATGTAGAAGGTTTACCTTTACATCCATGCTTAAAAAATGATTTAGCTTCAAACACTTGGGATATAAGTGATATGGCTTCAAATGCAGACGATCAAACGAGATAGCTTCAAAATCCATGCGATAAACTTAATTTAGCTTCAAATCAATGCGATGTAGAAGCTTTACCTTCAAATCCATGCAACACAAATGATTTAGCTTCAAATACTTGCGATATAAATGATATAGCTTCAAATGCAGGCCTAACAAACGAGTTAGCTTCTAATACATGCGAAACTCATGATTTAGCTTCAAATCAATGCGATGTAGAAGGTTTACCTTCAAATCCATGCACAACAAATGATTTAGCTTCAAATACTTGCGATATAAATGATATAGCTTCAAATGCAGGCGAAACAAACGTGTTAGCTTCTAATCCATGCGAAACTCATGATTTAGCTTCAAATCAATGCGATGTAGAAGGTTTACCTTCTAATCCATGCTTAAAAAATGATTTAGTTTCAAATACTTGCGATATAAATGATATAGCTTCAAATGCAGACGATCAAACAAGTTAGCCACAAAATCCATGCGATAAACTTGATTTAGCTTCAAATCAATGCGAAGTAGAAGGATTAGCTTAAAATCCATGCAACACAAATTATTTAGCTTCAAATACTTGCGATATAAATGATATAGCTTCAAATGCAGGCGAAACAAACGAGTTAGCTTCTAATCCATGCGAAACTCATGATTTAGCTTCAAATCAATGCGATGTAGAAGGTTTACCTTTAAATCCATGCTTAACCAATAATTTAGCTTCAAACACTTGGGATATAAGTGATATAGCTTCAAATGCAGACGATCAAACGAGTTAGCTTCAAAATCCATGCGATAAACTTGATTTAGCTTCAAAACAATGCGAAGTAGAAGGATTAGCTTAAAATCCATGCAACACAAATGATTTAGCTTCAAATACTTGCGATATAAATGATATAGCTTCAAATGTAGGCGAAACAAACGAGTTAGCTTCTAATCCATGCGAAACTCATGATTTAGCTTCAATCCATTTACCATCTAATCCATTTACCTTCAAATCCATGCTTAACAAATAATTTAGCTTCAACCACTTGGGATATAAGTGATATAGCTTCAAATGCAGACGATCAAACGAGTTAGCTTCAAAATCCATGCGATAAACTTGATTTAGCTTCAAATCAATGCGAAGTAGAAGGATTAGCTTCAAATCCATGCAACACAAATGATTTAGCATCAGACACTTGGGATATAAATGATATAGCTTCAAATGCAGGCGAAACAAACGAGTTAGCTTCTAATCCATGCGAAACTCAAGATTTAGCTTCAAATCAATGCGATGTAGAAGTTTTACCTTCAAATCCATGCTTAAAAAATGATTTAGCTTCAAATACTTGCGATATAAATGATATAGCTTCAAATGCAGACGATCAAACAAGTTAGCCACAAAATCCTTGCGATAAACTTGATTTAGCTTCAAATCAATGCGAAGTAGAAGGATTAGCTTCAAATCCATGCAACACAAATGATTTAGCTTCAGACACTTGGGATATAAGTGATATAGCTTCAAATGCAGACGATCAATCGAGTTAGCATCTAATCCATGCGAAACTCATGATTTAGCTTCAAATCAATGCGATGTAGAAGGTTTACCTTCAAATCCATGCTTAACAAATAATTTAGCTTCAAACACTTGGGATATAAGTGATATAGCTTCAAATGCAGACGATCAAACGAGTTAGCTTCAAGTCCACGCGAAACAAGTGATTTAGCTTCAGACACTTGCGATATAAGTGATATAGCTTCAAATGCAGAAGAAACAAACGAGTTATCTTCAAATCCATGCCATGCACTTGAGTTAGCTGAAAATGAATGAGATGTAGAAGGTTTAGCTTCAAATCTATGCGAAACAAATGACTTAGCATCAGATACTTGCGATATAAGTGATATAGCTTCAAATGCAGGCGAAACAAACGAGTTAGCTTCTAATCCATGCGAAACTCATGATTTAGCTTCAAATCAATGCGATGTAGAAGGTTTACCTTCAAATCCATGCTTAACAAATAATTTAGCTTCAAACACTTGGGATATAAGTGATATAGCTTCAAATGCGGATGATCAAACGTGTTAGCTTCAAGTCCACGCGATAAATTTGATTTAGCTTCAAATGATTGCGAAGTAGAAGGATGAGCTTCAAATCCATGCAACACAAATGATTTAGCTTCAAATACTAGCGATATAAATGATATAGCTTCAAATGCAGGCAAAACAAACGTGTTAGCTTCTAATCCATGCGAAACTCATGATTTAGCTTCAAATCAATGCGATGTAGAAGGTTTACCTTCAAATCCATGCTTAACAAATAATTTAGCTTCAAACACTTGGGATATAAGTGATATAGCTTGAAATGCAGACGATCAAACGAGTTAGCTTCAAGTCGACGCGAAACAAGTGATTTAGCTTCAGACACTTGCGATATAAGTGATATAGCTTCAAATGCAGAAGAAACAAACGAGTTATCTTCTAATCCGTGCGAAGCTCATGATTTAGCTTCAAATCAATGCGATGTAGAAGGTTTATCTTCAAATCCATGCGTAACAAATAATTTAGCTCCAAACACTTGGGATATAAGTGATATAGCTTCAAATGCAGACGATCAAACGAGTTAGCCTCAAAATCCATGCGATAAACTTGATTTAGCTTCAAATCAATGCGAAGTAGAAGGATGAGCTTCAAAACCATGCAACACAAATGATTTAGCTTCAAATACTTGCGATATAAATGATATAGCTTCAAATGTAGGGCGAAACAAACGAGTTAGCTTCTAATCCACGCGAAACAAGTGATTTAGCTTCAGACATTTGCGATATAAGTGATATAGCTTCAAATGCAGAAGACACAAACGAGTTATCTTCAAATCCATGCCATGCACTTGATTTAGCTGAAAATCAATGCGATGTAGTAGGTTTAGCTTCAAATCCATGCGAAACAAATGATTTAGGTTCAGATACTTGCGGTATAAATGATACAGCTTCAAATGCAGACGAAACAAACGAGTTAGCTTCATATCTATGCGAAACACATGATTTAGCTTCAAATCAATGCGATGTAGAAGGTTTACCTTTACATCCATGCTTAAAAAATGATTTAGCTTCAAACACTTGGGATATAAGTGATATGGCTTCAAATGCAGACGATCAAACGAGATAGCTTCAAAATCCATGCGATAAACTTAATTTAGCTTCAAATCAATGCGATGTAGAAGCTTTACCTTCAAATCCATGCAACACAAATGATTTAGCTTCAAATACTTGCGATATAAATGATATAGCTTCAAATGCAGGCCTAACAAACGAGTTAGCTTCTAATACATGCGAAACTCATGATTTAGCTTCAAATCAATGCGATGTAGAAGGTTTACCTTCAAATCCATGCACAACAAATGATTTAGCTTCAAATACTTGCGATATAAATGATATAGCTTCAAATGCAGGCGAAACAAACGTGTTAGCTTCTAATCCATGCGAAACTCATGATTTAGCTTCAAATCAATGCGATGTAGAAGGTTTACCTTCTAATCCATGCTTAAAAAATGATTTAGTTTCAAATACTTGCGATATAAATGATATAGCTTCAAATGCAGACGATCAAACAAGTTAGCCACAAAATCCATGCGATAAACTTGATTTAGCTTCAAATCAATGCGAAGTAGAAGGATTAGCTTAAAATCCATGCAACACAAATTATTTAGCTTCAAATACTTGCGATATAAATGATATAGCTTCAAATGCAGGCGAAACAAACGAGTTAGCTTCTAATCCATGCGAAACTCATGATTTAGCTTCAAATCAATGCGATGTAGAAGGTTTACCTTTAAATCCATGCTTAACCAATAATTTAGCTTCAAACACTTGGGATATAAGTGATATAGCTTCAAATGCAGACGATCAAACGAGTTAGCTCCAAAATCCATGCGATAAACTTGATTTAGCTTCAAAACAATGCGAAGTAGAAGGATTAGCTTAAAATCCATGCAACACAAATGATTTAGCTTCAAATACTTGCGATATAAATGATATAGCTTCAAATGTAGGCGAAACAAACGAGTTAGCTTCTAATCCATGCGAAACTCATGATTTAGCTTCAATCCATTTACCATCTAATCCATTTACCTTCAAATCCATGCTTAACAAATAATTTAGCTTCAACCACTTGGGATATAAGTGATATAGCTTCAAATGCAGACGATCAAACGTGTTAGCTTCAAAATCCATGCGATAAACTTGATTTAGCTTCAAATCAATGCGAAGTAGAAGGATTAGCTTCAAATCCATGCAACACAAATGATTTAGCATCAGACACTTGGGATATAAATGATATAGCTTCAAATGCAGGCGAAACAAACGAGTTAGCTTCTAATCCATGCGAAAGTCAAGATTTAGCTTCAAATCAATGCGATGTAGAAGTTTTACCTTCAAATCCATGCTTAAAAAATGATTTAGCTTCAAATACTTGCGATATAAATGATATAGCTTCAAATGCAGACGATCAAACAAGTTAGCCACAAAATCCATGCGATAAACTTGATTTAGCTTCAAATCAATGCGAAGTAGAAGGATTAGCTTCAAATCCATGCAACACAAATGATTTAGCTTCAGACACTTGGGATATAAGTGATATAGCTTCAAATGCAGACGATCAAACGAGTTAGCATCTAATCCATGCGAAACTCATGATTTAGCTTCAAATCAATGCGATGTAGAAGGTTTACCTTCAAATCCATGCTTAACAAATAATTTAGCTTCAAACACTTGGGATATAACTGATATAGCTTGAAATGCAGACGATCAAACGAGTTAGCTTCAAGTCGACGCGAAACAAGTGATTTAGCTTCAGACACTTGCGATATAAGTGATATAGCTTCAAATGCAGAAGAAACAAACGAGTTATCTTCTAATCCGTGCGAAGCTCATGATTTAGCTTCAAATCAATGCGATGTAGAAGGTTTATCTTCAAATCCATGCTTAACAAATAATTTAGCTTCAAACACTTGGGATATAAGTTATATAGCTTGAAATGCAGACGATCAAACGAGTTAGCTTCAAGTCCACGCGAAACAAGTGATTTAGCTTCAGACAGTTGCGATATAAGTGATATAGCTTCAAATGCAGAAGAAACAAACGAGTTATCTTCAAATGCATGTCATGCACGTGATTTAGCTGAAAATGAGTGACATGTAGAAGGTTTAGCTTCAAATCTATGCGAAACAAATGATTTAGCATCAGATACTTGCGATATAAGTGATATAGCTTCAAATGGAGGCGAAACAAACGAATTAGCTTCTAATCCATGCGAAACTCATGATTTAGCTGCAAATCAATGTGATGTAGAAGGTTTACCTTCAAATTCATGCTTAACAAATTATTTAGCTTCAAACACTTGGGATATAAGTGATATAGCTTCAAATGCGGATGATCAAACGTGTTAGCTTCAAGTCCACGCGAAACAAGTGATTTAGCTTCAAATACTTGCGATATAAATGATATAGCTTCAAATGTAGGCGAAACAAACGAGTTAGCTTCTAATCCATGCGAAACTCATGATTTAGCTTCAAATAAATGCGATGTAGAAGGTTTACCTTCAAATCCATGCGTAACAAATAATTTAGCTCCAAACACTTGGGATATAAGTGATATAGCTTCAAATGCAGACGATCAAACGAGTTAGCCTCAAAATCCATGCGATAAACTTGATTTAGCTTCAAATCAATGCGAAGTAGAAGGATGAGCTTCAAAACCATGCAACACAAATGATTTAGCTTCAAATACTTGCGATATAAATGATATAGCTTCAAATGTAGGGCGAAACAAACGAGTTAGCTTCTAATCCACGCGAAACAAGTGATTTAGCTTCAGACATTTGCGATATAAGTGATATAGCTTCAAATGCAGAAGACACAAACGAGTTATCTTCAAATCCATGCCATGCACTTGATTTAGCTGAAAATCAATGCGATGTAGTAGGTTTAGCTTCAAATCCATGCGAAACAAATGATTTAGGTTCAGATACTTGCGGTATAAATGATACAGCTTCAAATGCAGACGAAACAAACGAGTTAGCTTCATATCTATGCGAAACACATGATTTAGCTTCAAATCAATGCGATGTAGAAGGTTTACCTTTACATCCATGCTTAAAAAATGATTTAGCTTCAAACACTTGGGATATAAGTGATATGGCTTCAAATGCAGACGATCAAACGAGATAGCTTCAAAATCCATGCGATAAACTTAATTTAGCTTCAAATCAATGCGATGTAGAAGCTTTACCTTCAAATCCATGCAACACAAATGATTTAGCTTCAAATACTTGCGATATAAATGATATAGCTTCAAATGCAGGCCTAACAAACGAGTTAGCTTCTAATACATGCGAAACTCATGATTTAGCTTCAAATCAATGCGATGTAGAAGGTTTACCTTCAAATCCATGCACAACAAATGATTTAGCTTCAAATACTTGCGATATAAATGATATAGCTTCAAATGCAGGCGAAACAAACGTGTTAGCTTCTAATCCATGCGAAACTCATGATTTAGCTTCAAATCAATGCGATGTAGAAGGTTTACCTTCTAATCCATGCTTAAAAAATGATTTAGTTTCAAATACTTGCGATATAAATGATATAGCTTCAAATGCAGACGATCAAACAAGTTAGCCACAAAATCCATGCGATAAACTTGATTTAGCTTCAAATCAATGCGAAGTAGAAGGATTAGCTTAAAATCCATGCAACACAAATTATTTAGCTTCAAATACTTGCGATATAAATGATATAGCTTCAAATGCAGGCGAAACAAACGAGTTAGCTTCTAATCCATGCGAAACTCATGATTTAGCTTCAAATCAATGCGATGTAGAAGGTTTACCTTTAAATCCATGCTTAACCAATAATTTAGCTTCAAACACTTGGGATATAAGTGATATAGCTTCAAATGCAGACGATCAAACGAGTTAGCTTCAAAATCCATGCGATAAACTTGATTTAGCTTCAAAACAATGCGAAGTAGAAGGATTAGCTTAAAATCCATGCAACACAAATGATTTAGCTTCAAATACTTGCGATATAAATGATATAGCTTCAAATGTAGGCGAAACAAACGAGTTAGCTTCTAATCCATGCGAAACTCATGATTTAGCTTCAATCCATTTACCATCTAATCCATTTACCTTCAAATCCATGCTTAACAAATAATTTAGCTTCAACCACTTGGGATATAAGTGATATAGCTTCAAATGCAGACGATCAAACGAGTTAGCTTCAAAATCCATGCGATAAACTTGATTTAGCTTCAAATCAATGCGAAGTAGAAGGATTAGCTTCAAATCCATGCAACACAAATGATTTAGCATCAGACACTTGGGATATAAATGATATAGCTTCAAATGCAGGCGAAACAAACGAGTTAGCTTCTAATCCATGCGAAACTCAAGATTTAGCTTCAAATCAATGCGATGTAGAAGTTTTACCTTCAAATCCATGCTTAAAAAATGATTTAGCTTCAAATACTTGCGATATAAATGATATAGCTTCAAATGCAGACGATCAAACAAGTTAGCCACAAAATCCTTGCGATAAACTTGATTTAGCTTCAAATCAATGCGAAGTAGAAGGATTAGCTTCAAATCCATGCAACACAAATGATTTAGCTTCAGACACTTGGGATATAAGTGATATAGCTTCAAATGCAGACGATCAATCGAGTTAGCATCTAATCCATGCGAAACTCATGATTTAGCTTCAAATCAATGCGATGTAGAAGGTTTACCTTCAAATCCATGCTTAACAAATAATTTAGCTTCAAACACTTGGGATATAAGTGATATAGCTTCAAATGCAGACGATCAAACGAGTTAGCTTCAAGTCCACGCGAAACAAGTGATTTAGCTTCAGACACTTGCGATATAAGTGATATAGCTTCAAATGCAGAAGAAACAAACGAGTTATCTTCAAATCCATGCCATGCACTTGAGTTAGCTGAAAATGAATGAGATGTAGAAGGTTTAGCTTCAAATCTATGCGAAACAAATGACTTAGCATCAGATACTTGCGATATAAGTGATATAGCTTCAAATGCAGGCGAAACAAACGAGTTAGCTTCTAATCCATGCGAAACTCATGATTTAGCTTCAAATCAATGCGATGTAGAAGGTTTACCTTCAAATCCATGCTTAACAAATAATTTAGCTTCAAACACTTGGGATATAAGTGATATAGCTTCAAATGCGGATGATCAAACGTGTTAGCTTCAAGTCCACGCGATAAATTTGATTTAGCTTCAAATGATTGCGAAGTAGAAGGATGAGCTTCAAATCCATGCAACACAAATGATTTAGCTTCAAATACTAGCGATATAAATGATATAGCTTCAAATGCAGGCAAAACAAACGTGTTAGCTTCTAATCCATGCGAAACTCATGATTTAGCTTCAAATCAATGCGATGTAGAAGGTTTACCTTCAAATCCATGCTTAACAAATAATTTAGCTTCAAACACTTGGGATATAAGTGATATAGCTTGAAATGCAGACGATCAAACGAGTTAGCTTCAAGTCGACGCGAAACAAGTGATTTAGCTTCAGACACTTGCGATATAAGTGATATAGCTTCAAATGCAGAAGAAACAAACGAGTTATCTTCTAATCCGTGCGAAGCTCATGATTTAGCTTCAAATCAATGCGATGTAGAAGGTTTATCTTCAAATCCATGCGTAACAAATAATTTAGCTCCAAACACTTGGGATATAAGTGATATAGCTTCAAATGCAGACGATCAAACGAGTTAGCCTCAAAATCCATGCGATAAACTTGATTTAGCTTCAAATCAATGCGAAGTAGAAGGATGAGCTTCAAAACCATGCAACACAAATGATTTAGCTTCAAATACTTGCGATATAAATGATATAGCTTCAAATGTAGGGCGAAACAAACGAGTTAGCTTCTAATCCACGCGAAACAAGTGATTTAGCTTCAGACATTTGCGATATAAGTGATATAGCTTCAAATGCAGAAGACACAAACGAGTTATCTTCAAATCCATGCCATGCACTTGATTTAGCTGAAAATCAATGCGATGTAGTAGGTTTAGCTTCAAATCCATGCGAAACAAATGATTTAGGTTCAGATACTTGCGGTATAAATGATACAGCTTCAAATGCAGACGAAACAAACGAGTTAGCTTCATATCTATGCGAAACACATGATTTAGCTTCAAATCAATGCGATGTAGAAGGTTTACCTTTACATCCATGCTTAAAAAATGATTTAGCTTCAAACACTTGGGATATAAGTGATATGGCTTCAAATGCAGACGATCAAACGAGATAGCTTCAAAATCCATGCGATAAACTTAATTTAGCTTCAAATCAATGCGATGTAGAAGCTTTACCTTCAAATCCATGCAACACAAATGATTTAGCTTCAAATACTTGCGATATAAATGATATAGCTTCAAATGCAGGCCTAACAAACGAGTTAGCTTCTAATACATGCGAAACTCATGATTTAGCTTCAAATCAATGCGATGTAGAAGGTTTACCTTCAAATCCATGCACAACAAATGATTTAGCTTCAAATACTTGCGATATAAATGATATAGCTTCAAATGCAGGCGAAACAAACGTGTTAGCTTCTAATCCATGCGAAACTCATGATTTAGCTTCAAATCAATGCGATGTAGAAGGTTTACCTTCTAATCCATGCTTAAAAAATGATTTAGTTTCAAATACTTGCGATATAAATGATATAGCTTCAAATGCAGACGATCAAACAAGTTAGCCACAAAATCCATGCGATAAACTTGATTTAGCTTCAAATCAATGCGAAGTAGAAGGATTAGCTTAAAATCCATGCAACACAAATTATTTAGCTTCAAATACTTGCGATATAAATGATATAGCTTCAAATGCAGGCGAAACAAACGAGTTAGCTTCTAATCCATGCGAAACTCATGATTTAGCTTCAAATCAATGCGATGTAGAAGGTTTACCTTTAAATCCATGCTTAACCAATAATTTAGCTTCAAACACTTGGGATATAAGTGATATAGCTTCAAATGCAGACGATCAAACGAGTTAGCTTCAAAATCCATGCGATAAACTTGATTTAGCTTCAAAACAATGCGAAGTAGAAGGATTAGCTTAAAATCCATGCAACACAAATGATTTAGCTTCAAATACTTGCGATATAAATGATATAGCTTCAAATGTAGGCGAAACAAACGAGTTAGCTTCTAATCCATGCGAAACTCAAGATTTAGCTTCAAATCAATGCGATGTAGAAGGTTTACCTTCAAATCCATGCTTAACAAATAATTTAGCTTCAAACACTTGGGATATAAGTGATATAGCTTCAAATGCAGACGATCAAACGAGTTAGCTTCAAGTCCACGCGAAACAAGTGATTTAGCTTCAGACACTTGCGATATAAGTGATATAGCTTCAAATGCAGAAGAAACAAACGAGTTATCTTCAAATCCATGCCATGCACTTGAGTTAGCTGAAAATGAATGAGATGTAGAAGGTTTAGCTTCAAATCTATGCGAAACAAATGACTTAGCATCAGATACTTGCGATATAAGTGATATAGCTTCAAATGCAGGCGAAACAAACGAGTTAGCTTCTAATCCATGCGAAACTCATGATTTAGCTGCAAATCAATGTGATGTAGAAGGTTTACCTTCAAATTCATGCTTAACAAATTATTTAGCTTCAAACACTTGGGATATAAGTGATATAGCTTCAAATGCGGATGATCAAACGTGTTAGCTTCAAGTCCACGCGAAACAAGTGATTTAGCTTCAAATACTTGCGATATAAATGATATAGCTTCAAATGTAGGCGAAACAAACGAGTTAGCTTCTAATCCAAGCGAAACTCATGATTTAGCTTCAAATAAATGCGATGTAGAAGGTTTACCTTCAAATCCATGCGTAACAAATAATTTAGCTTCAAACACTTGGGATATAAGTGATATAGCTTCAAATGCAGACGATCAAACGAGTTAGCCTCAAAATCCATGCGATAAACTTGATTTAGCTTCAAATCAATGCGAAGTAGAAGGATGAGCTTCAAAACCATGCAACACAAATGATTTAGCTTCAAATACTTGCGATATAAATGATATAGCTTCAAATGTAGGGCGAAACAAACGAGTTAGCTTCTAATCCACGCGAAACAAGTGATTTAGCTTCAGACATTTGCGATATAAGTGATATAGCTTCAAATGCAGAAGACACAAACGAGTTATCTTCAAATCCATGCCATGCACTTGATTTAGCTGAAAATCAATGCGATGTAGTAGGTTTAGCTTCAAATCCATGCGAAACAAATGATCTAGGTTCAGATACTTGCGGTATAAATGATACAGCTTCAAATGCAGACGAAACAAACGAGTTAGCTTCATATCTATGCGAAACACATGATTTAGCTTCAAATCAATGCGATGTAGAAGGTTTACCTTTAAATCCATGCTTAAAAAATGATTTAGCTTCAAACACTTGGGATATAAGTGATATGGCTTCAAATGCAGACGATCAAACGAGATAGCTTCAAAATCCATGCGATAAACTTGATTTAGCTTCAAATCAATGCGATGTAGGAGCTTTACCTTCAAATCCATGCAACACAAATGATTTAGCTTCAAATACTTGCGATATAAATGATATAGCTTCAAATGCAGGCCTAACAAACGAGTTAGCTTCTAATACATGCGAAACTCATGATTTAGCTTCAAATCAATGCGATGTAGAAGGTTTACCTTCAAATCCATGCACAACAAATGATTTAGCTTCAAATACTTGCGATATAAATGATATAGCTTCAAATGCAGGCGAAACAAACGTGTTAGCTTCTAATCCATGCGAAACTCATGATTTAGCTTCAAATCAATGCGATGTAGAAGGTTTACCTTCTAATCCATGCTTAAAAAATGATTTAGTTTCAAATACTTGCGATATAAATGATATAGATTCAAATGCAGACGATCAAACAAGTTAGCCACAAAATCCATGCGATAAACTTGATTTAGCTTCAAATCAATGCGAAGTAGAAGGATTAGCTTAAAATCCATGCAACACAAATTATTTAGCTTCAAATACTTGCGATATAAATGATATAGCTTCAAATGCAGGCGAAACAAACGAGTTAGCTTCTAATCCATGCGAAACTCATGATTTAGCTTCAAATCAATGCGATGTAGAAGGTTTACCTTTAAATCCATGCTTAACCAATAATTTAGCTTCAAACACTTGGGATATAAGTGATATAGCTTCAAATGCAGACGATCAAACGAGTTAGCTCCAAAATCCATGCGATAAACTTGATTTAGCTTCAAAACAATGCGAAGTAGAAGGATTAGCTTAAAATCCATGCAACACAAATGATTTAGCTTCAAATACTTGCGATATAAATGATATAGCTTCAAATGTAGGCGAAACAAACGAGTTAGCTTCTAATCCATACGAAACTCATGATTTAGCTTCAATCCATTTACCATCTAATCCATTTACCTTCAAATCCATGCTTAACAAATAATTTAGCTTCAACCACTTGGGATATAAGTGATATAGCTTCAAATGCAGACGATCAAACGTGTTAGCTTCAAAATCCATGCGATAAACTTGATTTAGCTTCAAATCAATGCGAAGTAGAAGGATTAGCTTCAAATCCATGCAACACAAATGATTTAGCATCAGACACTTGGGATATAAATGATATAGCTTCAAATGCAGGCGAAACAAACGAGTTAGCTTCTAATCCATGCGAAAGTCAAGATTTAGCTTCAAATCAATGCGATGTAGAAGTTTTACCTTCAAATCCATGCTTAAAAAATGATTTAGCTTCAAATACTTGCGATATAAATGATATAGCTTCAAATGCAGACGATCAAACAAGTTAGCCACAAAATCCATGCGATAAACTTGATTTAGCTTCAAATCAATGCGAAGTAGAAGGATTAGCTTCAAATCCATGCAACACAAATGATTTAGCTTCAGACACTTGGGATATAAGTGATATAGCTTCAAATGCAGACGATCAAACGAGTTAGCATCTAATCCATGCGAAACTCATGATTTAGCTTCAAATCAATGCGATGTAGAAGGTTTACCTTCAAATCCATGCTTAACAAATAATTTAGCTTCAAACACTTGGGATATAAGTGATATAGCTTGAAATGCAGACGATCAAACGAGTTAGCTTCAAGTCGACGCGAAACAAGTGATTTAGCTTCAGACACTTGCGATATAAGTGATATAGCTTCAAATGCAGAAGAAACAAACGAGTTATCTTCTAATCCGTGCGAAGCTCATGATTTAGCTTCAAATCAATGCGATGTAGAAGGTTTATCTTCAAATCCATGCTTAACAAATAATTTAGCTTCAAACACTTGGGATATAAGTTATATAGCTTGAAATGCAGACGATCAAACGAGTTAGCTTCAAGTCCACGCGAAACAAGTGATTTAGCTTCAGACAGTTGCGATATAAGTGATATAGCTTCAAATGCAGAAGAAACAAACGAGTTATCTTCAAATGCATGTCATGCACGTGATTTAGCTGAAAATGAGTGACATGTAGAATGTTTAGCTTCAAATCTATGCGAAACAAATGATTTAGCATCAGATACTTGCGATATAAGTGATATAGCTTCAAATGGAGGCGAAACAAACGAATTAGCTTCTAATCCATGCGAAACTCATGATTTAGCTGCAAATCAATGTGATGTAGAAGGTTTACCTTCAAATTCATGCTTAACAAATTATTTAGCTTCAAACACTTGGGATATAAGTGATATAGCTTCAAATGCGGATGATCAAACGTGTTAGCTTCAAGTCCACGCGAAACAAGTGATTTAGCTTCAAATACTTGCGATATAAATGATATAGCTTCAAATGTAGGCGAAACAAACGAGTTAGCTTCTAATCCATGTGAAACTCATGATTTAGCTTCAAATAAATGCGATGTAGAAGGTTTACCTTCAAATCCATGCGTAACAAATAATTTAGCTTCAAACACTTGGGATATAAGTGATATAGCTTCAAATGCAGACGATCAAACGAGTTAGCCTCAAAATCCATGCGATAAACTTGATTTAGCTTCAAATCAATGCGAAGTAGAAGGATGAGCTTCAAAACCATGCAACACAAATGATTTAGCTTCAAATACTTGCGATATAAATGATATAGCTTCAAATGTAGGGCGAAACAAACGAGTTAGCTTCTAATCCACGCGAAACAAGTGATTTAGCTTCAGACATTTGCGATATAAGTGATATAGCTTCAAATGCAGAAGACACAAACGAGTTATCTTCAAATCCATGCCATGCACTTGATTTAGCTGAAAATCAATGCGATGTAGTAGGTTTAGCTTCAAATCCATGCGAAACAAATGATTTAGGTTCAGATACTTGCGGTATAAATGATACAGCTTCAAATGCAGACGAAACAAACGAGTTAGCTTCATATCTATGCGAAACACATGATTTAGCTTAAAATCAATGCGATGTAGAAGGTTTACCTTTAAATCCATGCTTAAAAAATGATTTAGCTTCAAACACTTGGGATATAAGTGATATGGCTTCAAATGCAGACGATCAAACGAGATAGCTTCAAAATCCATGCGATAAACTTGATTTAGCTTCAAATCAATGCGATGTAGAAGCTTTACCTTCAAATCCATGCAACACAAATGATTTAGCTTCAAATACTTGCGATATAAATGATATAGCTTCAAATGCAGGCCTAACAAACGAGTTAGCTTCTAATACATGCGAAACTCATGATTTAGCTTCAAATCAATGCGATGTAGAAGGTTTACCTTCAAATCCATGCACAACAAATGATTTAGCTTCAAATACTTGCGATATAAATGATATAGCTTCAAATGCAGGCGAAACAAACGTGTTAGCTTCTAATCCATGCGAAACTCATGATTTAGCTTCAAATCAATGCGATGTAGAAGGTTTACCTTCTAATCCATGCTTAAAAAATGATTTAGTTTCAAATACTTGCGATATAAATGATATAGATTCAAATGCAGACGATCAAACAAGTTAGCCACAAAATCCATGCGATAAACTTGATTTAGCTTCAAATCAATGCGAAGTAGAAGGATTAGCTTAAAATCCATGCAACACAAATTATTTAGCTTCAAATACTTGCGATATAAATGATATAGCTTCAAATGCAGGCGAAACAAACGAGTTAGCTCCTAATCCATGCGAAACTCATGATTTAGCTTCAAATCAATGCGATGTAGAAGGTTTACCTTTAAATCCATGCTTAACCAATAATTTAGCTTCAAACACTTGGGATATAAGTGATATAGCTTCAAATGCAGACGATCAAACGAGTTAGCTCCAAAATCCATGCGATAAACTTGATTTAGCTTCAAAACAATGCGAAGTAGAAGGATTAGCTTAAAATCCATGCAACACAAATGATTTAGCTTCAAATACTTGCGATATAAATGATATAGCTTCAAATGTAGGCGAAACAAACGAGTTAGCTTCTAATCCATGCGAAACTCATGATTTAGCTTCAATCCATTTACCATCTAATCCATTTACCTTCAAATCCATGCTTAACAAATAATTTAGCTTCAACCACTTGGGATATAAGTGATATAGCTTCAAATGCAGACGATCAAACGTGTTAGCTTCAAAATCCATGCGATAAACTTGATTTAGCTTCAAATCAATGCGAAGTAGAAGGATTAGCTTCAAATCCATGCAACACAAATGATTTAGCATCAGACACTTGGGATATAAATGATATAGCTTCAAATGCAGGCCTAACAAACGAGTTAGCTTCTAATACATGCGAAACTCATGATTTAGCTTCAAATCAATGCGATGTAGAAGGTTTACCTTCAAATCCATGCACAACAAATGATTTAGCTTCAAATACTTGCGATATATATGATATAGCTTCAAATGCAGGCGAAACAAACGTGTTAGCTTCTAATCCATGCGAAACTCATGATTTAGCTTCAAATCAATGCGATGTAGAAGGTTTAACTTCAAATCCATGCTTAAAAAATGATTTAGCTTCAAGCACTTGGGATATAATTGATATGGCTTCAAATGCAGACGATCAAACGAGTTAGCTTCAAAATCCATGCGATAAACTTGATTTAGCTTCAAATCAATGCGATGTAGAAGGTTTACCATCAAATCCATGCTTAACAAATGATTTAGCTTCAAATACTTGCGATATAAATTATATAGCTTCAAATGCAGGCGAAACAAACGTGTTAGCTTCTAATCCATGCGAAACTCATGATTTAGCTTCAAATCAATGCGATGTAGAAGGTTTACCCTCACATCCATGCTTAAAAAATGATTTAGCTTCAAACACTTGGGATATAAGTGATATGGCATCAAATGCAGACGATCAAACGAGATAGCTTCAAAATCCATGCGATAAACTTGATTTAGCTTCAAATCAATGCGAAGTAGAAGGATTAGCTTCAAATCCGTGGAACACAAATGATTTAGCTTCAAATACTTGCGATATAAATGATATAGCTTCAAATGCAGGCGAAACAAACGAGTTAGCTTCTAATCCATGCGAAACTCATGATTTAGCTTAAAAATCAATGCGATGTAGAAGGTTTACCTTCAAATCCATGCTTAACAAATGATTTCGCTTCAAATACTTGCGACATAGATGATATAGCTTCAAATGCAGACGAAACAAACGTGTTAGCTTCTAATCCATGCCAAACTCATGATTTAGCTTCAAATCAATGCGATGTAGGAGGTTTACCTTCAAATCCATGATTAACAAATAATTTAGCTTCAAACACTTGGGATATAAGTGATATAGCTTCAAATGCAGACGATCAAACAAGTTAGCCACAAAATCCATGCGATAAACTTGATTTAGCTTCAAATCAATGCGAAGTAGAAGGATTAGCTTCAAATCCATGCAACACAAATGATTTAGCTTCAAATACTTGCGATATAAATGATATAGCTTCAAATGCTGGCGAAACAAACGAGTTAGCTTCTAATCCATGCGAAACTCATGATTTAGCTTCAAATCAATGCGAAGTAGAAGGATTAGCTTCAAATCCGTGAAACACAAATGATTTAGCTTCAAATACTTGCGATATAAATGATATAGCTTCAAATTCAGGCGAAACAAACGAGTTAGCTTCTAATCCATGCGAAACTCATGATTTAGCTTCAAATCAATGCGATGTAGAAGGATTAGCTTCAAATCCGTGGAACACAAATGATTTAGCTTCAAGTATTTGCGATATAAATGATATAGCTTCAAATGCAGACGATCAAACAAGTTAGCCACAAAATCCATGCGACAAACTTGATTTAGCTTCAAATCAATGCGAAGTAGAAGGATTAGCTTCAAATCCATGCAACACAAAAGATTTAGCTTCAAATACTTGCGATATAAATGATATAGCTTCAAATTGCAGACGAAACAAACGAGTTAGCTTCTAATCCATGCGAAACTCATGATTTAGCTTCAAATCAATGCGATGTAGAAGGTTTACTTTTAAATCCATGCTTAACAAATAATTTAGCTTCAAACACTTGGGATATAAGTGATATAGCTTCAAATGCAGACGATCAAACGAATTAGCTTCAAAATCCATGCGATAAACTTGATTTAGCTTCAAATCAATGCGAAGTAGAAGGATTAGCTTCAAATCCATGCAACACAAATGATTTAGCATCAGACACTTGGGATATAAATGATATAGCTTCAAATGCAGGCAAAACAAACGAGTTATTTTCTAATCCATGCGAAACTCATGATTTAGCTTCAAATCAATGCGATGTAGAAGTTTTACCTTCAAATCCATGCTTAAAAAATGATTTAGCTTCAAATACTTGCGATATAAATGATATAGCTTCAAATGCAGACGATCAAACAAGTTAGCCACAAAATCCATGCGATAAACTTGATTTAGCTTCAAATCAATGCGAAGTAGAAGGATTAGCTTCAAATCCATGCAACACAAATGATTTAGCTTCAGACACTTGGGATATAAGTGATATAGCTTCAAATGCAGACGATCAAACGAGTTAGCATCTAATCCATGCGAAACTCATGATTTAGCTTCAAATCAATGCGATGTAGAAGGTTTACCTTCAAATCCATGCTTAACAAATAATTTAGCTTCAAACACTTGGGATATAAGTGATATAGCTTGAAATGCAGACGATCAAACGAGTTAGCTTCAAGTCGACGCGAAACAAGTGATTTAGCTTCAGACACTTGCGATATAAGTGATATAGCTTCAAATGCAGAAGAAACAAACGAGTTATCTTCTAATCCGTGCGAAGCTCATGATTTAGCTTCAAATCAATGCGATGTAGAAGGTTTATCTTCAAATCCATGCTTAACAAATAATTTAGCTTCAAACACTTGGGATATAAGTTATATAGCTTGAAATGCAGACGATCAAACGAGTTAGCTTCAAGTCCACGCGAAACAAGTGATTTAGCTACAGACAGTTGCGATATAAGTGATATAGCTTCAAATGCAGAAGAAACAAACGAGTTATCTTCAAATGCATGTCATGCACGTGATTTAGCTGAAAATGAGTGACATGTAGAATGTTTAGCTTCAAATCTATGCGAAATAAATGATTTAGCATCAGATACTTGCGATATAAGTGATATAGCTTCAAATGGAGGCGAAACAAACGAATTAGCTTCTAATCCTTGCGAAACTCATGATTTAGCTGCAAATCAATGTGATGTAGAAGGTTTACCTTCAAATTCATGCTTAACAAATTATTTAGCTTCAAACACTTGGGATATAAGTGATATAGCTTCAAATGCGGATGATCAAACGTGTTAGCTTCAAGTCCACGCGAAACAAGTGATTTAGCTTCAAATACTTGCGATATAAATGATATAGCTTCAAATGTAGGCGAAACAAACGAGTTAGCTTCTAATCCATGTGAAACTCATGATTTAGCTTCAAATAAATGCGATGTAGAAGGTTTACCTTCAAATCCATGCGTAACAAATAATTTAGCTTCAAACACTTGGGATATAAGTGATATAGCTTCAAATGCAGACGATCAAACGAGTTAGCCTCAAAATCCATGCGATAAACTTGATTTAGCTTCAAATCAATGCGAAGTAGAAGGATGAGCTTCAAAACCATGCAACACAAATGATTTAGCTTCAAATACTTGCGATATAAATGATATAGCTTCAAATGTAGGGCGAAACAAACGAGTTAGCTTCTAATCCACGCGAAACAAGTGATTTAGCTTCAGACATTTGCGATATAAGTGATATAGCTTCAAATGCAGAAGACACAAACGAGTTATCTTCAAATCCATGCCATGCACTTGATTTAGCTGAAAATCAATGCGATGTAGTAGGTTTAGCTTCAAATCCATGCGAAACAAATGATTTAGGTTCAGATACTTGCGGTATAAATGATACAGCTTCAAATGCAGACGAAACAAACGAGTTAGCTTCATATCTATGCGAAACACATGATTTAGCTTAAAATCAATGCGATGTAGAAGGTTTACCTTTAAAACCATGCTTAAAAAATGATTTAGCTTCAAACACTTGGGATATAAGTGATATGGCTTCAAATGCAGACGATCAAACGAGATAGCTTCAAAATCCATGCGATAAACTTGATTTAGCTTCAAATCAATGCGATGTAGAAGCTTTACCTTCAAATCCATGCAACACAAATGATTTAGCTTCAAATACTTGCGATATAAATGATATAGCTTCAAATGCAGGCCTAACAAACGAGTTAGCTTCTAATACATGCGAAACTCATGATTTAGCTTCAAATCAATGCGATGTAGAAGGTTTACCTTCAAATCCATGCACAACAAATGATTTAGCTTCAAATACTTGCGATATAAATGATATAGCTTCAAATGCAGGCGAAACAAACGTGTTAGCTTCTAATCCATGCGAAACTCATGATTTAGCTTCAAATCAATGCGATGTAGAAGGTTTACCTTCTAATCCATGCTTAAAAAATGATTTAGTTTCAAATACTTGCGATATAAATGATATAGATTCAAATGCAGACGATCAAACAAGTTAGCCACAAAATCCATGCGATAAACTTGATTTAGCTTCAAATCAATGCGAAGTAGAAGGATTAGCTTAAAATCCATGCAACACAAATTATTTAGCTTCAAATACTTGCGATATAAATGATATAGCTTCAAATGCAGGCGAAACAAACGAGTTAGCTCCTAATCCATGCGAAACTCATGATTTAGCTTCAAATCAATGCGATGTAGAAGGTTTACCTTTAAATCCATGCTTAACCAATAATTTAGCTTCAAACACTTGGGATATAAGTGATATAGCTTCAAATGCAGACGATCAAACGAGTTAGCTCCAAAATCCATGCGATAAACTTGATTTAGCTTCAAAACAATGCGAAGTAGAAGGATTAGCTTAAAATCCATGCAACACAAATGATTTAGCTTCAAATACTTGCGATATAAATGATATAGCTTCAAATGTAGGCGAAACAAACGAGTTAGCTTCTAATCCATGCGAAACTCATGATTTAGCTTCAATCCATTTACCATCTAATCCATTTACCTTCAAATCCATGCTTAACAAATAATTTAGCTTCAACCACTTGGGATATAAGTGATATAGCTTCAAATGCAGACGATCAAACGTGTTAGCTTCAAAATCCATGCGATAAACTTGATTTAGCTTCAAATCAATGCGAAGTAGAAGGATTAGCTTCAAATCCATGCAACACAAATGATTTAGCATCAGACACTTGGGATATAAATGATATAGCTTCAAATGCAGGCCTAACAAACGAGTTAGCTTCTAATACATGCGAAACTCATGATTTAGCTTCAAATCAATGCGATGTAGAAGGTTTACCTTCAAATCCATGCACAACAAATGATTTAGCTTCAAATACTTGCGATATATATGATATAGCTTCAAATGCAGGCGAAACAAACGTGTTAGCTTCTAATCCATGCGAAACTCATGATTTAGCTTCAAATCAATGCGATGTAGAAGGTTTAACTTCAAATCCATGCTTAAAAAATGATTTAGCTTCAAGCACTTGGGATATAATTGATATGGCTTCAAATGCAGACGATCAAACGAGTTAGCTTCAAAATCCATGCGATAAACTTGATTTAGCTTCAAATCAATGCGATGTAGAAGGTTTACCATCAAATCCATGCTTAACAAATGATTTAGCTTCAAATACTTGCGATATAAATTATATAGCTTCAAATGCAGGCGAAACAAACGTGTTAGCTTCTAATCCATGCGAAACTCATGATTTAGCTTCAAATCAATGCGATGTAGAAGGTTTACCCTCACATCCATGCTTAAAAAATGATTTAGCTTCAAACACTTGGGATATAAGTGATATGGCATCAAATGCAGACGATCAAACGAGATAGCTTCAAAATCCATGCGATAAACTTGATTTAGCTTCAAATCAATGCGAAGTAGAAGGATTAGCTTCAAATCCGTGGAACACAAATGATTTAGCTTCAAATACTTGCGATATAAATGATATAGCTTCAAATGCAGGCGAAACAAACGAGTTAGCTTCTAATCCATGCGAAACTCATGATTTAGCTTAAAAATCAATGCGATGTAGAAGGTTTACCTTCAAATCCATGCTTAACAAATGATTTCGCTTCAAATACTTGCGACATAGATGATATAGCTTCAAATGCAGACGAAACAAACGTGTTAGCTTCTAATCCATGCCAAACTCATGATTTAGCTTCAAATCAATGCGATGTAGGAGGTTTACCTTCAAATCCATGATTAACAAATAATTTAGCTTCAAACACTTGGGATATAAGTGATATAGCTTCAAATGCAGACGATCAAACAAGTTAGCCACAAAATCCATGCGATAAACTTGATTTAGCTTCAAATCAATGCGAAGTAGAAGGATTAGCTTCAAATCCATGCAACACAAATGATTTAGCTTCAAATACTTGCGATATAAATGATATAGCTTCAAATGCTGGCGAAACAAACGAGTTAGCTTCTAATCCATGCGAAACTCATGATTTAGCTTCAAATCAATGCGAAGTAGAAGGATTAGCTTCAAATCCGTGAAACACAAATGATTTAGCTTCAAATACTTGCGATATAAATGATATAGCTTCAAATTCAGGCGAAACAAACGAGTTAGCTTCTAATCCATGCGAAACTCATGATTTAGCTTCAAATCAATGCGATGTAGAAGGATTAGCTTCAAATCCGTGGAACACAAATGATTTAGCTTCAAGTATTTGCGATATAAATGATATAGCTTCAAATGCAGACGATCAAACAAGTTAGCCACAAAATCCATGCGACAAACTTGATTTAGCTTCAAATCAATGCGAAGTAGAAGGATTAGCTTCAAATCCATGCAACACAAAAGATTTAGCTTCAAATACTTGCGATATAAATGATATAGCTTCAAATTGCAGACGAAACAAACGAGTTAGCTTCTAATCCATGCGAAACTCATGATTTAGCTTCAAATCAATGCGATGTAGAAGGTTTACTTTTAAATCCATGCTTAACAAATAATTTAGCTTCAAACACTTGGGATATAAGTGATATAGCTTCAAATGCAGACGATCAAACGAATTAGCTTCAAAATCCATGCGATAAACTTGATTTAGCTTCAAATCAATGCGAAGTAGAAGGATTAGCTTCAAATCCATGCAACACAAATGATTTAGCATCAGACACTTGGGATATAAATGATATAGCTTCAAATGCAGGCAAAACAAACGAGTTATTTTCTAATCCATGCGAAACTCATGATTTAGCTTCAAATCAATGCGATGTAGAAGTTTTACCTTCAAATCCATGCTTAAAAAATGATTTAGCTTCAAATACTTGCGATATAAATGATATAGCTTCAAATGCAGACGATCAAACAAGTTAGCCACAAAATCCATGCGATAAACTTGATTTAGCTTCAAATCAGTGCGAAGTAGAAGGATTAGCTTCAAATCCATGCAACACAAAAGATTTAGCTTCAAATACTTGCGATATAAATGATATAGCTTCAAATGCATGCGAATCAATCGAGTTAGCTTCTAATCCATGCAAAACTCATGATTTAGCTTCAAATCAATGCGATGTAGAAGGTTTACCTTCAAATCCATGCACAACAAACGATTTTGCTTCAGACACTTGGGATATAAGTGATATAGCTTCAAATGCAGACGATCAAACGAGTTAGCTTCAAGTCCACGCGAAACAAGTTATTTAGCTTCAGACACCTGCGATATAAGTGATATAGCTTCAAATGCAGAAGAAACAAACGAGTTAGCATCTAATCCATGCGAAACTCATGATTTAGCTTCAAATCAATGCGATGTATAAGGTTTACCTTCAAATCAATGCTTAACAAATAATTTAGCTTCAAACACTTGGCATATAAGTGATATAGCTTCAAATGCAGACGATCAAACGAGTTAGCTTCAAAATCCATGCGATAAACTTGATTTAGCTTCAAATCAATGCGAAGTAGAAGGATTAGCTTAAAATCCATGCAACACAAATGATTTAGCTTCAAATACTTGCGATATAAATGATATAGCTTCAAATGCAGGCGAAACAAACGAGTTAGCTTCTAATCCATGCGAAACTCATGATTTAGCTTCAAATAAATGCGATGTAGAAGGTTTACCTTCAAATCCATGCTTAATAAATGATTTAGCTTCAAACACTTCGGATATAAGTGACATAGCTTCAAATGCATAGATCAAACGTGTTAGCTTCAAAATCCATGCGATAAACTTGATTTAGCTTCAAATCAATGCGAAGTAGAAGGCTTAGCTTCAAATCCATGCGAAACAAATGATTTAGGTTCAGATACTTGCGGTATAAATGATACAGCTTCAAATGCAGACGAAACAAACGAGTTAGCTTCATATCTATGCGAAACACATGATTTAGCTTCAAATCAATGCGATGTAGAAGGTTTACCTTCAAATCCATGCTTAATAAATGATTTAGCTTCAAATACTTGGGATATAAGTGATATAGCTTCAAATGCAAACGATCAAACGAATTAGCATCAAAATCCATGCGATAAACTAGATTTAGCTTCAAATCAATGCGAAGTAGACGGCTTAGCTTCAAATCCATGCGAAACAAATGATTTAGGTTCAGATACTTGTGGTATAAATGATACAGCTTCAAATGTAGGCGAAACAAACGAGGTAGCTTCTAATCCATGCGAAACTCATGATTTAGCTTCAAATAAATGCGATGTAGAAGGTTTACCTTCAAATCCATGCTTAAAAAACGATTTAGCTTCAAACACTTGGGATATAAGTGATATAGCTTCAAATGCAGAAGAAACAAACGAGTTATCTTCAAATCCATGCCATGCACTTGATTTAGCTGAGAATCAATGCGAAGTAGAAGGATGAGTTTCAAATCCATGCAACACAAATGATTTAGCTTCAAATACTTGCGATATAAATGATATAGCTTCAAATGTAGGCGAAACAAACGAGTTAGCTTCTAATCCGTGCGAAACACATGATTTAGCTTCAAATAAATGCGATGTAGAAGGTTTACCTTCAAATCCATGCGTAACAAATAACTTAGCTTCAAACACTTGGGATATAAGTGATATAGCTTCAAATGCAGACGATCAAACGAGTTAGCTTCAAAATCCATGCGATAAACTTGATTTAGCATCAAATCAATGCGAAGTAGAAGGATTAGCTTCAAATCCATGCAACACAAGTGATTTAGCTTCTGACACTTGGGATATAAGTGATATAGCTTCAAATGCAGACGATCAATCGAGTTAGCTTCAAGTCCACGCGAAACAAGTGATTTAGCTTCAGACACTTGCGATATAAGTGATATAGCTTCAAATGCAGAAGAAACAAACGAGTTATCTTCAAATCCATGCCAAGCACTTGATTTAGCTGAAAATCAATGCGATGTAGAAGGTTTAGCTTCAAATCCATGCGAAACAAATGATTTAGCATCAGATACTTGCGATATAAGTGATATAGCTTCAGATGCAGGAGAAACAAACGAGTTACCTTATAATCCATGCGAAACTCATGATTTAGCTTCAAATCAATGCGATGTAGAAGGTTTACCTTCAAATCCATGCATAACGAATAATTTAGATTCAAACACTTGGGATATAAGTGATATAGCTTCAAATGCAGACGATCAAACGAGTTAGCCTCAAAATCCATGCGATAAACTTGATTTAGCTTAATATCAATGCGAAGTAGAAGGATGAGCTTCAAATCCATGCAACACAAATGATTTAGCTTCAAATACTTGCGATATAAATCATATAGCTTCAAATGCAGGCGAAACAAACGAGTTAGCTTCTAATCCATGCGAAACTAATGATTTAGCTTCAAATCAATGCGATGTAGACGGTTTACCTTCAAATCCATGCTTAAAAAATGATTTAGCTTCAAACACTTGGGATATAAGTGATATGGCTTCAAATGCAGACGATCAAACGAGATAGCTTCAAAATCCATGCGATAAACTTGATTTATCTTCAAATCAAAGCGATGTAGAAGCTTTACCTTCAAATCCATGCTTAACAAATGATTTAGCTTCAAATACTTGCGATATAAATGATTTAGTTTCAAATGCAGGCGAAACAAACGTGTTAGCTTGTAATTCATGCGAAACTCATGATTTAGCTTCAAATCAATGCGATGTAGAAGGTTTACCTTCAAATCCATGCTTAACAAATAATTTAGCTTCAAACACTTGGGATATAAGTGATATAGCTTCAAATGCAGACGATCAAACGAGTTAGCTTCAAAATACATGCGATAAACTTGATTTAGCTTCAAATCAATGCGAAGTAGAAGGATTAGCTTCAAATTCGTGCAACACAAATGATGTAGCTTCAAATACTTGCGATATAAATCATATAGCTTCAAATGCAGGCGAAACAAACGAGTTAGCTTCTAATCCATGCGAAACTCATGATTTAGCTTCAAATCAATGCGATGTAGAAGGTTTACCTTCAAATCCATGCTTAACAAATAATTTAGCTTCAAACACTTGGGATACAAGTGATATAGCTTCAAATGCAGACGATCAAACGAGTTAGCTTCAAAATCCATGCGATAAACTTGATTTAGCTTCAAATCAAAGCGAAGTAGAAGGATGAGCTTCAAATCCATGCAACACAAATGATTTAGCTTCAAATACTTGCGATATAAATGATATAGCTTCAAATGTAGGCGAAACAAACGAGTTAGCTTCTAATCCATGCGAAACTCATGACTTAGCTTCAAATCAATGCGATGTAGAAGGTTTACCTTCAAACCCATGCTTAACAAATAATGTAGCTCCAAACACTTGGGATATAAGTGATATAGCTTCAAATGCAGACGATCAAACGAGTTAGCTTCAAAATCCATGCGATAAAATTAATTTAGCTTCAAATCTATGCGAAGTAGAAGGATTAGCTTGAAATCCATGCAACACAAATGATTTAGCTTCAGACACTTGGGATATAAGTGATATAGCTTCAAATGCAGACGATCAATCGAGTTAGCTTCAAGATCACACGAAACAAGTGATTTAGCTTCAGACATTTGCGATATAAGTGATATAGCTTCAAATGCAGAAGACACAAACGAGTTATCTTCAAATCCATGCCATGCACTTGGTTTAGCTGGAAATCAATGCGATGTAGTAGGTTTAGCTTCAAATCCATGCGAAACAAATGAGTTAGGTTCAGATACTTGCGGTATAAATGATACAGCTTCTAATGCAGACGAAACAAACGAGTTAGCTTCATATCTATGCGAAACACATGATTTATCTTCAAATCAATGCGATGTAGAAGGTTTACCTTCAAACCCATGCTTAACAAATAATGTAGCTCCAAACACTTGGGATATAAGTGATATAGCTTCAAATGCAGACGATCAAACGAGTTAGCTTCAAAATCCATGCGATAAAATTAATTTAGCTTCAAATCTATGCGAAGTAGAAGGATTAGCTTCAAATCCATGCAACACAAATGATTTAGCTTCAGACACTTGGGATATAAGTGATATAGCTTCAAATGCAGACGATCAAACGAGTTAGCTTCAAGACCACGCGAAACAAGTGATTTAGCTTCAGACATTTGCGATATAAGTGATATAGCTTCAAATGCAGAAGACACAAACGAGTTATCTTCAAATCCATGCCATGCACTTGTTTTAGCTGAAAATCAATGCGATGTAGTAGGTTTAGCTTCAAATCCATGCGAAACAAATGATTTAGGTTCAGATACTTGCGGTATAAATGATACAGCTTCAAATGCAGACGAAACAAACGAGTTAGCTTCATATCTATGCGAAACACATGATTTAGCTTCAAATCAATGCGATGTAGAATGTTTACCTTTAAATCCATGCTTAAAAAATGATTTAGCTTCAAACACTTGGGATATAAGTGATTTGGCTTCAAATGCAGACGATCAAACGAGATAGCTTCAAAATCCATGCGATAAACTTGATTTAGCTTCAAATCAATGCGATGTAGAAGGTTTACTTTCAAATCCATGCTTAACAAATGATTTAGCTTCAAATACTTGCGATATAAATGATATAGTTTCAAATGCAGGCGAAACAAACGTGTTAGCTTGTAATTCATGCGAAACTCATGATTTAGCTTCAAATCAATGCGATGTAGAAGGTTTACCTTCAAATCCATGCTTAACAAATAATTTAGCTTCAAACACTTGGGATATAAGTGATATAGCTTCAAATGCAGACGATCAAACGAGTTAGCTTCAAAATACATGCGATAAACTTGATTTAGCTTCAAATCAATGCGAAGTAGAAGGATTAGCTTCAAATTCGTGCAACACAAATGATGTAGCTTCAAATACTTGCGATATAAATCATATAGCTTCAAATGCAGGCGAAACAAACGAGTTAGCTTCTAATCCATGCGAAACTCATGATTTAGTTTCAAATCAATGCAATGTAGAAGGTTTACCTTCAAATCCATGCTTATCAAATAATTTAGCTTCAAACACTTGGGATACAAGTGATATAGCTTCAAATGCAGACGATCAAACGAGTTAGCTTCAAAATCCATGCGATAAACTTGATTTAGCTTCAAATCAATGCGAAGTAGAAGGATTAGCTTCAAATCCATGCAACACAAATGATTTAGCTTCAGACACTTGGGATATAAGTGATATAGCTTCAAATGCAGACGATCAATCGAGTTAGCTTCAAAATCCATGCGATAAAATTAATTTAGCTTCAAATCTATGCGAAGTAGAAGGATTAGCTTCAAATCCATGCAACACAAATGATTTAGCTTCAGACACTTGGGATATAAGTGATATAGCTTCAAATGCAGACGATCAAACGAGTTAGCTTCAAGACCACGCGAAACAAGTGATTTAGCTTCAGACATTTGCGATATAAGTGATATAGCTTCAAATGCAGAAGACACAAACGAGTTATCTTCAAATCCATGCCATGCACTTGTTTTAGCTGAAAATCAATGCGATGTAGTAGGTTTAGCTTCAAATCCATGCGAAACAAATGATTTAGGTTCAGATACTTGCGGTATAAATGATACAGCTTCAAATGCAGACGAAACAAACGAGTTAGCTTCATATCTATGCGAAACACATGATTTAGCTTCAAATCAATGCGATGTAGAATGTTTACCTTTAAATCCATGCTTAAAAAATGATTTAGCTTCAAACACTTGGGATATAAGTGATTTGGCTTCAAATGCAGACGATCAAACGAGATAGCTTCAAAATCCATGCGATAAACTTGATTTAGCTTCAAATCAATGCGATGTAGAAGGTTTACTTTCAAATCCATGCTTAACAAATGATTTAGCTTCAAATACTTGCGATATAAATGATATAGTTTCAAATGCAGGCGAAACAAACGTGTTAGCTTGTAATTCATGCGAAACTCATGATTTAGCTTCAAATCAATGCGATGTAGAAGGTTTACCTTCAAATCCATGCTTAACAAATAATTTAGCTTCAAACACTTGGGATATAAGTGATATAGCTTCAAATGCAGACGATCAAACGAGTTAGCTTCAAAATACATGCGATAAACTTGATTTAGCTTCAAATCAATGCGAAGTAGAAGGATTAGCTTCAAATTCGTGCAACACAAATGATGTAGCTTCAAATACTTGCGATATAAATCATATAGCTTCAAATGCAGGCGAAACAAACGAGTTAGCTTCTAATCCATGCGAAACTCATGATTTAGTTTCAAATCAATGCAATGTAGAAGGTTTACCTTCAAATCCATGCTTATCAAATAATTTAGCTTCAAACACTTGGGATACAAGTGATATAGCTTCAAATGCAGACGATCAAACGAGTTAGCTTCAAAATCCATGCGATAAACTTGATTTAGCTTCAAATCAATGCGAAGTAGAAGGGCTAGCTTCAAATCCGTGCAACACAAATGATGTAGCTTCAAATACTTGCGATATAAATCATATAGCTTCAAATGCAGGAGAAACAAACGAGTTAGCTTCTAATCCATGCGAGACTCATGATTTAGCTTCAAATCAATGCGATGTAGAAGGTTTACCTTCAAATCCATGCTTAACAAATGATTTAGCTTCAAATACTTGCGATATAAATGATATAGCTTAAAAAGCAGGCGAAACAAACGAATTAGCTTCTAATCCAGGCGAAACTCATGATTTAGCTTCAAATCAATGTGATGTAGAAGGTTTACCTTCAAATTCATGCTTAACAAATAATTTAGCTTCAAACACTTGGGATATAAGTGATATAGCTTCAAATGCAAACGATCAAACGAGTTAGCTTCAAAATCCATGCGATAAACTTGATTTAGCTTCAAATCAATGCGAAGTAGAAGGATTAGCTTCAAATCCGCGAAACACAAATGATTTAGCTTCAAATACTAGCGATATAAATTATATAGCTTCAAATGCAGGCAAAACAAAAGTGTTTGCTTCTAATCCATGCGAAACTCATGATTTAGCTTCAAATCAATGCGATGTAGAAGCTTTACCTTCAAATCCATGCTTAACAAATGATTTAGCTTCAAATACTTGCGATATAAATGATATAGCTTAAAAAGCAGGCGGAACAAACGAATTAGCTTCTAATCCAGGCGAAACTCATGATTTAGCTTCAAATCAATGTGATGTAGAAGGTTTACCTTCAAATTCATGCTTAACAAATAATTTAGCTTCAAACATTTGGGATATAAGTGATATAGCTTCAAATGCAAACGATCAAACGAGTTAGCTTCAAAATCCATGCGATAAACTTGATTTAGCTTCAAATCAATGCGAAGTAGAAGGATTAGCTTCAAATCCGCGAAACACAAATGATTTAGCTTCAAATACTTGCGATATAAATGATTTAGCTTCAAATGCAGGCGAAACAAACGAGTTATCTACAAATCCATGCGGAACTCATGATTTATATTCAAACCAATGCGATGTAGAAGGTACACCTTCAAATCCATGGGCAACAAATGATTTAGCTTCAAACACTTGGGATATAAGTGATATAGCTTGAAATGCAGACGATCAAACGAGTTAGCTTCAAAATCCATGTTATAAACTTGATTTAGCTTCAAATCAATGCGAAGTAGAAGGATTAGCTTCAAATCCGTGGAACACAAACGATTTAGCTTCAAATACTTGCGATATAAATGATATTGCTTCAAATGCAGGCGAAACAAACGAGTTAGCTTCTAATCCATGCAAAACTCATGATTTAGCTTCAAATCAATGCGATGTAGAAGGTTTACCTTCAAATCCATGCATAACAAATAATTTAGCTTCGAACACTTGGGATATAAGTGATATAGCTACAAATGCAAACGATCAAACGAGTTAGCTTAAAAATCCATGCGATAAACTTGATATAGCTTCAAATCAATGCGAAGTAGAAGGATTAGCTTCAAATCCGTGGAACACAAATGATTTTAGCTCAAATACTTGCGATATAAATGATATAGCTTCAAATGCAGGCGAAACAAACGAGTTAGATTCTAATCCATGCGAAACTCATGATTTAGCTTCAAATCAATGCGATGTAGAAGTTTTACCGTCAAATCCATGCGCAACAAATGATTTAGCTTCAAACACTTGGGATATAAGTGATAAAGCTTCAAATGCATACGATCAAACGAGTTAGCTTCAAAATCCATGCGATAAACTTGATTTAGCTTCAAATCAATGCGAAGTAGAAGGATTAGCTTCAAATCCATGCAACACAAATGATTTAGCTTCAGACACTTGGGATATAAGTGATATAGCTTCAAATGCAGGCAAAACAATCGAGTTAGCTTGTAATCCATGCGAAACTCATGATTTAGCTTCAAATCAATGCGATGTAGAAGGTTTCCCTTCAAATCCATGCACGACAAATGATTTAGCTTCAGACACTTGGGATATAAGTGATATAGCTTCAAATGCAGACGATCAAACGAGTTAGCTTCAAAATCCATGCGATAAACTTGATTTAGCTTCAAATCAATGCGAAGTAGAAGGGTTAGCTTCAAATCCGTGCAACACAAATGATGTAGCTTCAAATACTTGCGATATAAATCATATAGCTTCAAATGCAGGAGAAACAAACGAGTTAGCTTCTAATCCATGCGAGACTCATGATTTAGCTTCAAATCAATGCGATGTAGAAGGTTTTACCTTCAAATCCATGCTTAACAAATGATTTAGCTTCAAATACTTGCGATATAAATGATATAGCTTAAAAGCAGGCGAAACAAACGAATTAGCTTCTAATCCAGGCGAAACTCATGATTTAGCTTCAAATCAATGTGATGTAGAAGGTTTACCTTCAAATTCATGCTTAACAAATAATTTAGCTTCAAACACTTGGGATATAGTGATATAGCTTCAAATGCAAACGATCAAACGAGTTAGCTTCAAAATCCATGCGATAAACTTGATTTAGCTTCAAATCAATGCGAAGTAGAAGGATTAGCTTCAAATCCGCGAAACACAAATGATTTAGCTTCAAATACTTGCCGATATAAATGATATAGCTTCAAATGCAGGCGAAACAAACGAGTTAGATTCTAATCCATGCGAAACTCATGATTTAGCTTCAAATCAATGCGATGTAGAAGTTTTACCGTCAAATCCATGCGCAACAAATGATTTAGCTTCAAACACTTGGCATATAAGTGATAAAGCTTCAAATGCATACGATCAAACGAGTTAGCTTCAAAATCCATGCGATAAACTTGATTTAGCTTCAAATCAATGCGAAGTAGAAGGATTAGCTTCAAATCCATGCAACACAAATGATTTAGCTTCAGACACTTGGGATATAAGTGATATAGCGTCAAATGCAGACGATCAAACGAGTTATCTTCAAGTCCACGCGAAACAAGTGATTTAGCTTCGGACACTTGATATATAAGTGATATAGCTACAAATGCAGAAGAAACAAACGAGTTATCTTCAAATCCATGCCATGCACTTGATTTAGCTGAAAATGAATGAGATGTAGAAGGTTTAGCTTCAAAACTATTCGAAACAAATGATTTAGCATCAGATACTTGCGATATACGTGATATAGCTTCAAATGCAAGCGAAACAAACGAGTTAGCTTCTAATCCATGCGAAACTCATGATTCAGCTTCAAATCAATGTGATGTAGAAGGTTTACCTTCAAATTCATGCTTAACATATAATTTAGCTTCAAACACTTGGGATATAAGTGATATAGCTTCAAATGCAGACGATCAAACGAGTTAGCTTCAAAATCCATGCGATAAACTTGATTTAGCTTCAAATCAATGCGCAGTAGAAGGATTAGCTTCAAATCCATGCAACACAAATGATTTAGCTTCAAGTACTTGCGATATAAATGATACAGCTTCAAATGCAGGCGAAACAAACGAGTTAGCTTCTAATCCATGCGAAACTCATGATTTAGCTTCAAATCAATATTGTAGAAGGTTTACCTTCAAATCCATGCTTAACAAATAATTTAGCTTCAAACACTTGGGATATAAGTGATATAGCTTCAAATGCAGACGATCAAACGAGTTAGCTTCAAAATCCATGCCATAAACTTGATTTAGCATCAAATCCAATGCGAAGTAGAAAGATTAGCTTCAAATCCGTGGAACACAAATGATTTAGCTTCAAATATTGCGATATAAATGATTTAGCTTCAAATGCAGGCGAAACAAACGAGTTATCTACAAATCCATGCGGAACTCATGATTTATATTCAAACCAATGCGATGTAGAAGGTACACCTTCAAATCCATGGGCAAGAAATGATTTAGCTTCAAACACTTGGGATATAAGTGATATAGCTGAAATGCAGACGATCAAACGAGTTAGCTTCAAAATCCATGTGATAAACTTGATTTAGCTTCAAATCAATGCGAAGTAGAAGGATTAGCTTCAAATCCGTGGAACACAAACGATTTAGCTTCAAATACTTGCGATATAAATGATATTGCTTCAAATGCAGGCGAAACAACGAGTTAGCTTCTAATCCATGCAAAACTCATGATTTAGCTTCAAATCAATGCGATGTAGAAGGTTTACCTTCAAATCCATGCTTAACAAATAATTTAGCTTCGAACACTTGGGATATAAGTGATATAGCTTCAAATGCAAACGATCAAACGAGTTAGCTTAAAAATCCATGCGATAAACTTGATATAGCTTCAAATCAATGCGAAGTAGAAGGATTAGCTTCAAATCCGTGGAACACAAATGATTTAGCTTCAAATACTTGCGATATAAATGATATAGCTTCAAATGCAGGCGAAACAAACGAGTTAGATTCTAATCCATGCGAAACTCATGATTTAGCTTCAAATCAATGCGATGTAGAAGTTTTACCTTCAAATCCATGCTTAAAAAATGATTTAGCTTCAAATACTTGCGATATAAATGATATAGCTTCAAATGCAGGACGATCAAACAAGTTAGCCACAAAATCCATGCGATAAACTTGATTTAGCTTCAAATCAGGTGCGAAGTAGAAGGATTAGCTTCAAATCCATGCAACACAAAAGATTTAGCTTCAAATACTTGCGATATAAATGATATAAGCTTCAAATGCATGCGAATCAATCGAGTTAGCTTCTAATCCATGCAAAACTCATGATTTAGCTTCAAATCAATGCGATGTAGAAGGTTTACCTCAAATCCATGCACAACAAACGATTTTGCTTCAGACACTTGGGATATAAGTGATATAGCTTCAAATGCAGACGATCAAACGAGTTAGCTTCAAGTCCACGCGAAACAAGTTATTTAGCTTCAGACACCTGCGATATAAGTGATATAGCTTCAAATGCAGAAGAAACAAACGAGTTAGCATCTAATCCATGCGAAACTCATGATTTAGCTTCAAATCAATGCGATGTATAAGGTTTACCTTCAAATCAATGCTTAACAAATAATTTAGCTTCAAACACTTGGCATATAAGTGATATAGCTTCAAATGCAGACGATCAAACGAGTTAGCTTCAAAATCCATGCGATAAACTTGATTTAGCTTCAAATCAATGCGAAGTAGAAGGATTAGCTTAAAATCCATGCAACACAAATGATTTAGCTTCAAATACTTGCGATATAAATGATATAGCTTCAAATGCAGGCGAAACAAACGAGTTAGCTTCTAATCCATGCGAAACTCATGATTTAGCTTCAAATAA